>NW_026112383.1:0-135000 GCF_024679095.1 Eriocheir sinensis | reverse complement strand
TGCCAATAATAATAACACTTGTCGTTCCACAAGCAGTGGTTTGCATCTCTCTGCTTACATCACAATCATTATGTACTCTTCACAAAATCCTAATAACACATTCCTATAGTATAATCTACTACAAGTCATGGAAACACCTAATTATACCACACCCAGTGGTTTCCATTTCTGCTTAACATCGCAAACAAATAATCACTATCCTGTCCCACTCACAATCCTACTTCACATCTCCTACATTATAATCTCCAGGACAATACAGTCGGTTTCCCTTAGATTCTCGAATTTCTACTCACGATTAAGATCACAACAGCCATTCTCGGCTGAATGAGTAGCAGGTCTGCTTGAGGCGAGAACCAAGCTCGGTCTACCCATACCACTGATTTCTAGGCCACATTTTTCTTTGCTTGAGGCGGACTTACATCCTTGACACGCCCTTAATTTTCTACATAACCAATGGCCAATATTTCCTGTCACACCCATCTGCTCGCTTATTATGTTGTATTGTTTTACTTCTCCTGCTATTCGTGAGTCAGTCTTAAGACACTCCCACAGTGATTTTTCTGTTAAATTATTGGCTCATAACATGTCGCCACAACTGACGTCACGGGTCAGAGTCTTTTTCAATGGTTGTTCACACTTTCTGACCACACCCACTGGGCATCTGTTTTCTGTATCTGAGTCTGGGTATCTGTTTTCCTTTACCCTCGTTGTTTCCCCTCTTTGGTACTTGAGATGCTTACACTGTTATATATGTCACTTTTTTTGTTAGTGTTTGTCCTGTCGGATGTTTACACAGTTGTATGTCTCACTCCTCTGTTTCCTCGTCTTCTGGGTCCTGACATACTTCCCCTTCCGGAAGATCTCGCCCCTGAGATCTCACAGGTGTTGGTGGAGAAGATACGCCTTGCAATGTCTGCAGTTGGCTCGAGTCTGAAGTAGGCAGCGTCGTGCGTAGCGCAGGACATAGGAATACCCCACGGCAGACGTCACCAGCAGAAGAACCAGGATCACGACAATGGCGAAGACAATCCACCAATGGATTGCGGGTTGAAAGGGTTGATCCGGCTCGACCACATAATTTAGGGGCTGCAAGCCAGCTGTTAGCTCCTGTAGGGGGATGGACTTGCCGAAGCATCAATATCCCATTATCCGTCAGGCTGACAGTATGTTTGTTTACAGGATGGGTAGGGCATGTGAGTGTCAGAGTGATGGGGGAGGCAAGTGAACAGGTCCAGTAGCCAGGACCTTATATAAACATAGGGGGAAATGTTTTCAAGACTATTGTGTAGCAGAGGTTGATCACTGACTCATGTTTCAAGAAAGCAGCCGATTCACAAGAGGCTGCGTCACTAGCCTCATAGACGGGGCCTGTGGGAGGACAAACTAACATATGGTTATTCTTGTTACAGTGTATTATTCTAGAAAGCAGAAAATATATTTTCCTATTCTCACTGAAGGCAATACATCTTGAATCAACACTATACATAAGAAAGTAAGTGCTATTCTGCACAGAAAATGGAAGGGAGTCGATTCGAAAGACATCAAAGGTGTCAATCGGATCTCCTCGCAAAGGTTTGGTGAAATAGAAATTACGAGAATCGTGCAAAGCCGTTGTCCTGGAGGACAGTTATTACATTCCTATATAGAGCTAAAAAATCAAGAACTGCAAGGCACAAAAGACCTGGAGGCCGAGCCTAGGCTTCCTTTAATGTACTGAACAACTGTTTGTTTCACATAATGGTTGGAGTTATGTATGTTTGCAGGGGAGCCTGCAGACTCAAATTTAAATCTTGTATACCTGGTCAAAATATAACAAATCTTGTAGGAGCTTTTTTCTCTTCCTAATGCCATAGTCTATAGTAAAATGGCGCACAACTTGGTTCAATACATCTACAGCTGAATATAGCCTATTAAAGGCAGATTGCATGGCATGCATATTACTTAATGATGTTGAGTTTTCCATAATAAACATTTAACCATATAAAATCTTTCTCAGTTAATGACTCTAGTCCTCTATTTTTTCATGAATAGCATCAACTTGAGCCTGGGTCGCGGTACCAAATAGGTTATTAGACAAGGATCCTCAAAAAAAAATATTTCCCGTTTTTTTTTCTTTCTATAATTCATAGAAGCATGCAGCTTGTTTTGAACAGTAGTCATCACATAGCCTAAAACTTTTCTTAGATGATGCAACAATGAACTGAATTCGTTTTCAAAATTGAAGAGTGTGTATTTTTTTGCTTTTACAGCTGGATACTCAGGTGACATTTGAATAACATTTCAAGTACCGAAGCAGTTAAAATCCGTGCTTTATATAATGCAGCTGAAACATCTCCTGTGAGGCTAAACGGTACTATAGTCTCTGTCTGGGAGGACTATAATATAGATAGTATGTTGGTGTGAAACTTTGGCCAGTACGTGTTGGGGACTCCTGTTGTGTCATTGAGTCGTACACCGAAAGAGTCAAATCAATCTGTGGTTTATTTCGTCATATTTCCGCTCAATTATTGCATTTTCATCCTTATACATTATTCCTGCTTTATATCGTATTAGTTTTGACACTACATTAGGTAACTCTTGTACCGTGCAAGAGCGAAGGCTTTATCTATGCCGAGGTGGCTCTGAAAGTTTGGGAGTAACCTGAGAAGGTAGGGCCTGTGCATCAGCTGTTTATTGCTGTTGTAGAACGAACATTATTTAATGTGTCATGTGTAGCAGTCACCTCTCCGCTACGAGTTATTATTTTCGGTAGAATTTTTCTCAGCGATTTCAGGGTTAAGCAATGCAAAGAATAGATCAGTGTCTGTCTCTGGATTTAAAGGGTATGCTCGTCTAATCGTTGGACATTGCTGCACATCGATGCAGTCTTCATGAAGGACTTTTACTCTATCTGTGGTGACCGTTGAAACCTTACTAGTCCTAAGGTTCCTAATTTTTACCATTATATGACTGATCTTCTCTATTACCCTGTAGGGTCCATCAAAAATAGGTTGCAACTTTTTATTTACTTTTCTTTGTGGTCTCGTTTGAGGAACACTGTCTCCAACGTTGATAGTTTTGATTTTGTAGCTTTGTATTACTTTTCTATTTCTTCTCTACCTTTTTCAATGTAATCCTGGCATCTATCATAAACATTCTTTGCAATTGCAGCCATTTCCTCTTCATAGGAGTCAATATCATAAACTTCCCTTGCAATTACAACCATTTCCTCTTTATAGGAGTCAATATCATACCAGGGTTGCTGATTTTTTTTTTCTAACATAGTGTAGGCTGTAGGGTACAGGAGGATCTCTAAAAATCCTCTCTCTGTCTCTCTCGATAAAATAGGGACTCCTTTATGGTGCGATAATACGCAGCATTATAGGCCAAGATGTCTATAAGTAGCATTATATCCCAAACGGACACATTTCCTAGAACATTCTCCTCAAAATGTTTACAACAGTATAATTTGCGCGCTTTATTATTCCATTCCCATTTGTTTGGTAAGCCGTTATTCGCGTGTCGCACAGGTAGCTTCTAATTTATCTCCTGAATCACGGAATTAACGAACTCTGAACCTTGATCTGTAACAACTGTCTGAGGAACACCGTGTACACAAACAACATCCACGTACAACGCCCTTGCCATTTCGCGGGCTTCCTTACTCCGTAAGGGTACTGTAATCAAATACCTTTTAAAAACATCAACTATGGGTATTACGTATCGAACCCCATTGTCCGATACACCCATGGGACCCAAAAGGTCCATGTGTATTCTTCCAAAAGGAGCGGTGACGTCTGGATATTGTCGCCAAGGAGCAGGGTGCAAGTTCCCAACTCACTTTTAAAACGACTACCATGACGCACTTCCTTACATAATTTTCTACATCCCGTTTCATTCCAGGCCAGAAAGCGAACTTTCTACACCGACATAACGTAACTTTGGCTCCTCCGTGCCCTGCAGTGGCGACGAATGAGCCAGAGTTATCGCCTTGGGAATACTTGGGGGGTAGAATCACCACCTTAGTGGCTTCTCCGTACGGATTCACTAAAACACATCATTTATTTCCACCTGTAACTCTGACAGGGGCGGCATCTCACATTATGCCCATCTTCAACACAATATAACACATTTTCCACCTGTACCTCTAACAGGGGCGGCATCTCACATTATGCCCATCTTCAACACAATATAACACATTTTCCACCTGTACCTCTAACAGGGGCGGCATCTCACATTATGCCTTTTTTCTCTGAGTCTTTGCTCAATTTTCCTTCATGGGGCTTCCTTCTTTTAGCATACTTATATGCTGGCTGCTCAACATGCAGCTCACTAATCTCCTGAATACTCCAGTCAAGTGTGTGGCCAATACACTCACTATTCAGGTCCATACATATCATATATTTTATTTTCTCATTTTTCGGCGCCTGTTTCTTTTTCTACACTAGTGCAATACCTTGCCCCTCACTATCCACGTGTTCCACGGTTTTTGTTGTTCCCCATCCACAAACGTTATCGCGCGTGTCCTTCTAATTCAATCTCAGTGTCCTGTGAGCCTTCATCCTTGATAAAAAAAATCTGCTACTATATTTTCCTTGCCAGGCAAATGATTGATTGTGAAACCATACTCACTCATGAGAGTCTGTAACAACCATACTAAAGGTCTGTGATCCGTGTGGATCTCAACAGGGTAACCCAGTATTAATGGGCGGTTTACGTGTAACCCATAAATTACTGTTAAAGCCTCTCGTTCAACTATACTGTTCCGCTGTTCTGCCGTATTCAATTTCTCACAAAAAAAGATACAGGTCTTAGTTTATCATCATTATCCTGTTATTGCAATACTCCACCAGTACTGTAGTAGGACGCGTAGAGTGACTGTACCAAGCATTCTATCCTTAAGGGTTGAGAACGCAATTTTTGTTTCATCCGTCCATATGAGTGGAGTTTTATTTTTTATTTTTTATTTTTTTAGTGTACCTTTCTTCCCTTTGTAATCTTTAGAAAAGGAGCAACAATTTGTGAATAATTTGCAATAAATTTGCGATAATAATTAGTCAATCCGAGAAATGACTGTAAATCATGAGCAGTTTGGGGGTCCGGGACGTTTTGTTTGGCCTCCAGCTTGCTAGATTGAGGGCTTATTCCCTCTGAGCTGATGGCATGGCCCAGGTAATCTACTTTGTCCTTAAAAAAGTTACACTTCTCCATCTTAAGAGTCAGTTTGGCTTCCTTTAAGCGATCCAGAATTTGTTCTAAGTTATCTGCGTGATTAGAAAATATATCGCCCAGGATAATTATGTCATCAAGGTACACCTGAACCTTGTTACCTAATAGTCCTGTAAGGACAGTGTTTATTATTTTCTTGAAGCAGGACGGGGCTGGGCCAAAGGGGAGGGAAGTAAATTCCCAATGTCCTGCTGGAGAAGAAAATGCCGTCTTTTCTCTGCTGATTTCATCTTGGGGGATTTGATGGTAACCCTGTTTCAAGTCTAGGCATGAAAAAAAAACTTACTATCTCCCAATTGATTGAGTATGGTAGTTATATTAGGGAGTGGGTACCGGTCGTCCCGTAGTGTTTTATTAAGTGCCCGGAAGTCCAGACAAAGTCGTAGTACTCCATCTTTTTTTGGCACTGGGATAAGTGGGGCATTATAGGGTGATCGCGAAGGGCGAATCACACCCTGTTGCTGGAGCGATATAAGTTGTTCATTTACTCTGTCATGATAACTGATAGGAATGTTATATGGACGCCTGTGCACTACTTCATCAGTGTTTTGCTTGATGGTGCTTAAAAAAATAGGGCGTTACTGTTAGTGGTTCTTATTCTGTGGAAAACACTTATATATTTATCTATTAAGGACTTTAAAACCTGATTCTCTCTCTTCACTTGGGAATTTAGCGTCAACAATTTGATAGAGGCTTTTCTTCCTTACTTCAAGCTCTGCGGGCTTCAAGTCTGTTTTAGCTGTGTCAGCGGTCTGTACACTAGATACTTGTGGCAGATCAGCGTATAGCTCATGAGTGACAGGCTTCACAAGTCCTAACGTTGTATTATCATCTATCTTTACACACACTTTCAATATTCAAATACGGCACAGTGACATAAGATCTTTGATTGTCAGATGAAGGGGTTAACTTAACTATCCCTGAGCACAAGACTCTAGCCTGAGGAGTACTAACACAAGGCTCAAATAAAGCTTCACTTGCCTGTAGTTGCGTCAATAACGTTATGTAACCTGCAACAGATGCATGCAGTTGCAAAGGTTCCGCTGCTTGGCAACGTACGGCCTTATTTTCAGTGAGACCTTCTTCATTTCCATCTACATTTAGCTAAGATCCTTCACCTCTAGATATAAGACATATTTTTCCTGGCATAATTGTATGGTTTCCCCTTCTATTATCAGTTTTAAGCTTCGTTCTTTTGTTCCTCATTTAGTTGCAATGTTTTCAAAATAATCTCGCGCTACACGACAAATCAGTACTCAACATAATATGAGTCGGAAAATCTACATCGCGTGTTATCAATAAGTCTTGGAAACTACTTTTTCCTTCCATATTAACTTGTCTTTTACCGTCATTTTCAATATGGTATCTTTGCACAGAGACAATATTCACGGGTTTCGCTTCACAGTCATTTACTGCGAGCCCTAATTCTTTAATAAATTCATCCGTTAAAAACTCACACACGTTCCTGTTTCTAGGAGTGCTGCCACTTTTGCATATGTGTTATCATGAGTAGTGCGATCTGCCTAACAAAGTTACTCTTGAGTTATGTTAACTATAGCCTTCTTTTCATTATTTTTAAGGTCACTCCCTTGTTCGTTATAGCCTTCATCTTATTATATTAAAGGTTACTCCCTTCTTCGTTATAGCCTTCATCTTATTATATTAACGGTTACTCCCTTGTTCGTTATAGCCTTCATCTTATTATATTAAAGGTTACTCCCTTGTTCGTTATAGCCTTCATCTTATATTAAAGGTTACTCCCTTGTTCGTTATAGCCTTCATCTTATTATATTAAAGGTTACTCCCTGTTTTGTTCTTCGCTCATTTTCCGTTTCTTCCACTGCAAGTGTGCATATTTATTTATTTATTTAATTATTTTCATTTATTTATTTAATGTTATTTGTAGTAGATAACTGAGGGGGGTACCTACCCTGGCCTCCTCTTCCTCTGATTCTCTTACTTCACACATTTATCTTAATACTTCACACTATTGTCCATATGCTTCATTTTTTTTTTTTCATTCTTGACTTTTTATCCATACCTCACACTTTTCTTAGTATTTCACATTTTTTCTAGATCAAACTCTACACTTCCTACCTGGGGGACGCGGGTTAGGCCTTTATAAAGTCACTCTATGGCTGCATGCCCGCCGCGGCACACCACCGCCCTGTGAGGCGTAGAGCCTTGTGTTCCCCTCCATCCTGGGGTAACAATCCTAAAACAAACAAACCTGGGAGGCGGGACGCTGCCGCTGCCTGTCACCTGACACCCTCTCACTGAGGAGTGGATCACGGCGCGGGTGGAGAGAGACTGCCCATCCCTCTCCACTCCGCTCGGGAAGGAACTCATGAATTCTCGGTTGAGTCGCGTGTGCTACCCATTGCACTTCAGAATAACAGTGGTTGGCCAGAGTTTCCATTACCATATCGTCAAAGTCCATGTCCTCCGGAAGAACCATTAATTATATAATTAAATCGTCACTATTATTTCCGCCACTTAAAACGAGCAAAGCTTAATGAAAATAAGAGGCGTTTTCTCGTCAGAGTAAATTAAACAAAAGCACTGTAAGCATATGTCCCTATTTATCCCTATACCGCTGCCGCCAGTTTTAGACCCTTCTTTTCTTGTATTAAATCAACTCTTTTATCACTCATTAATTACTCCATAAATGATCTCACCGTCTCGTATCCCTGGTAGCGTGATCCGGCTTAAGTTGTTATTGGAGACTAGAGTTCGGGGATAAACAAGGGAAAAAGAAAATATACATTTATTTAAAATTAAATGAAAGAAATTGCCTTACGCAATATTCTATGCTCAGACGATCATAACACTGGCATATTCAGCAATGGATGCAACATATGACAAACGACATGTCTTAAACATAATACTACAATATGTGCTCAGTTGTTGCCAATAATAATAACACTCGTCGTTCCACAAGCAGTGGTTTGTATCTCTCTGCTTACATCACAATCATTATGTACTCTTCACACAATCCTAATAACACATTCCTATAGTATAATCTACTACAAGTCATGGAAACCCCTAATTATACCACACCCAGTGGTTTCCATTTCTGCTTAACATCGCAAACAAATAATCACTATCCTGTCCCACTCACAATCCTACTTCACATCTCTTACATTATAATCTCCAGGACAATACAGTCGGTTTCCCTTAGATTCTCGAATTTCTACTCACGATTAAGATCACAACAGCCATTCTCGGCTGAGTGAGTAGCAGGTCTGCTTGAGGCGAGAACCAAGCTCGGTCTACCCATACCACTGATTTCTAGGCCACATTTTTCTTTGCTTGAGGCGGACTTACATCCTTGACACGCCCTTAATTTTCTACATAACCAATGGCCAATACTTCCTGTCACACCCATCTGCTCGCTCATTATGTTGTATTGTTTTACTTCTCCTGCTATTCGTGAGTCAGTCTTAAGACACTCCCACAGTGATTTTTCTGTTAAATTATTGGCTCATAACATGTCGCCACAACTGACGTCACGGGTCAGAGTCTTTTTCAATGGTTGTTCACACTTTCTGACCACGCCCACTGGGCATCTGTTTTCTGTATCTGAGTCTGGGTATCTGTTTTCCTTTACCCTCGTTGTTTCCCCTCTTTGGTACTTGAGATGTTTACACTGTTATATATGTCACTTTTTTTGTTAGTGTTTGTCCTGTCAGATGTTTACACAGTTGTATACCTGCCTTTCCTCTCTGGGTATCTGTTTTCCTTTACCCTCGTTGTTTCCCCTCTTTTGTACTTGAGATGTTTACACTTATATATATGTCACCCTTTTTGTTAGTGTTTGTCCTGTCAGATGTTTACACAGTTGTATGTCTCACTCCTCTGTTTCCTCGTCTTCTGGGTCCTGACACCATAAATTTCATCTTTACGTGTAATCCACAGTGTACATCAGACAATAGCGGATCATAATCCAATACTCTAAAAACCACCACATACTGCATAACTTCAGGTGAACCTAAGAAGTAATATGTATTTGTATTGTATGCAGTTGTAGGCTTGCAAATACCAGTCTTCCCCCTCATTCCATTAAATATAAACACTTGATGATTTTTACAAATTTCAACCAGTTTCCTGTCATAAAAGTTCCTGTCTAGGGTCAGATCTTGGTTTGCCCTGGTCTTAGTTATACCATAATCAGTTACACTTATGTGGGGATTTCGGCAGGCACGAGATCATCATCACCAGCACCAGAGGGAACATAGTGAGAGTATGAGCATTAAAATCACCACACAGTACATGCATATAGTCATCACTGGGATAAGTTATCAAATAATTGTCCATCTCATCAAAGTACTCCTCAGTGCCATATCTTGGGTGTGAGGAGGGAAAGTAAACACAGCTTATTACCAACTCCTTACCTAAATTTGCACTCCCTCTGTCTACTGTAATTGAGAGTTTGTTCTTATGTGCCTCCACTGAAAACTAACATTTTTCCTTATGGCAGTAAGTAGACCCCCCAGACTGTGTGTGTGTGTGTGTGTGTGTGTGTGTGTGTGTGTGTGTGTGTGTGTGTGTGTGTGTGTGTGTGTGTGTGTGTGTGTGTGTGTGTGTTTCTTTGTGTGTGTGTGTGTGTGTGTGTGTGTGTGTGTGTGTGTGTGTGTGTGTGTGTGTGTGTGTGTGTGTGTGTGTGTGTGTGTGTGTGTGTGTGTGTGTGTGTGTGTTTTTGTTTTTCTTGCCGGCTATGTGTGTGTGTGTGTGTGTGTGTGTGTGTGTGTGTGTGTGTGTGTGTGTGTGTATTTATTTATTGCCATGTGTGTGTGTGTGTGTGTGTGTGTGTGTGTTTATTTCTTGCAATGTGTGTGTGTGTGTGTGTGTGTGTGTGTGTGTGTGTGTGTGTGTGTGTGTGTGTGTGTGTGTGTGTGTGTGTGTGTGTGGGTGGATGGGTGTCTCTTGTAAAAATGCAATTCTTGGCAGACGGAATCACGCTCTTCTTGTATCCAGTTCACGCCCCCACAGACAACTTAGCTCGTCACAGTTATCACTTATGTGTTCCAGCTCTGTGTTATAATGTGTCAGACATCAGTAATATCAGTATAAACATCTCAACTGTTTAAAATATGTGTGTTCTCACAAAATAATTAACATATATATGATAAAACTGTGTAAATAAAGGGTAAGTAATGACGTCACGAGCTGCCAATACGTGGCCTGGCTGAGCGCGAGCTGTGATTGGTCCTAATTTCCCGTGGAGACGAGGTGTTCCAGACTTGGCGAATATGAGTATGCGCCCGGGCCCCGCGCGGAGCCAGTCCAGAGATGAACTCAAATTAACTTTTGGATCCGGGGTAGGGGCGGTGGTGCCAGTCCAGTGCCGTTGAATATTCTACATATCATGAAAATATGAAATAAAAATACTTAGCTACAAAATAGCATATACAAGACGTCGTTTTTGTTAATGCTGTCCATATGTTTTTCAACAAATGATGAGCGATGGACTGACGGAGTGGATCATCCGTGCCGAGCGGCCACTGTTTCGCTGACGTCATTTTGACGTCATTAACGTCGAGGGATCCGTCAAAACGGAATAGTGGGAACCCCGCTAGCTTGGATTCATCTCTAGACGGGCCGACGGAGCTCCGCGCGAGGGCCCGGGCGAGCCCCGGTTCCCACCGTCCTCCTCGTCGATGACGTCACTGACGGTCTACGGATCCATGGAAACGGAATAGTGGGAACTGCGCCAAAGACACACACACACACACACACACACACACACACACACACACGTACCCGGGTATATAATGGGACCCTACACAATGGCTGCGCGTGGCCTCGGAGCTCATCCTCGATTCATTACCCCTGGAACCCGTGGCGGGCAAGGCAGGCTGGGCTGGGGTAAGTCAAACGAGCCAGGGTGACATCCGGTCAGCACAGTTTACCTTCCTCGGGTTTCCCTTGGCACCCATTTTCCGGCCGCCGGGTTAGACATATAAAACAGCAACACGCAGCACGAGGGCACGTGTGATGCACAGAGAGGAGGCCGCCAGTCAGAAGAGGCCTGACAAACGCAGCCCAGGATCAGAGGGAGACTTCGTTTGGACGGCCTGTAATAATTCTGGATGTGAATCTATTTATGAGATAATTTGTTAAAAGACAAACTGACAGACAAGCGGGAGGATGGTGAAGGAAATATTGTTCACTTCCTCTGGAGACAAAAACAACACAGCATCGATCACACACGCGTTGAGCCGACACGCAAAGCTCAAAAGTTCGTTCACGGATTCCGGAGACAAGATTCCTCCGCCGATAAAATTAACGCAACGCAAAAACTTGTCCTTTCCTTGCTCATAAAAGTTGATTCCTTTTTTGTTCTTTAAATCCTTTTTTGCTCCGTAAACTTAAATCCTTTCTTTGTTCCTGAAACTTAAATCCTTTATTTTGTTCCTTAAACTTACATCCTTTTTTGTTCCTTAAACTTAAATCCCTTCTTTGTTCCATAAACTTAAATCCTCTTTCGTTCCTTAGATCCTTTTTTGCTCCGTAAACTTAAATCCTTTTTTGCTCCGTAAACTTAAATCCTCTTTCGTTCCTTAAATCATTTTTTGCTCCGTAAACTTAAATTCTTTTTTTGCTCCGTAAACTTAAATCCTCTTTCGTTCCTTAAATCCTTTTTTGATCCGTAAACTGAAATCCTCTTTCGTTCCTTAAATCCTTTTTTGCTCCGTAAACTTAAATCCCCTTCACAACAGAGAAGCCTCGCCCGTGCCAACACGCCACACCAGACACCTGGGTGCTAGATTGGTATTTATATACTTTGTTGTTGTCGTTGTTGTTGTTGTTGTTTTCCCTTTCTTGGTGTTGTGTTTCTGTGTGATCCTTTTCCTTTTCTTATGTATTATTCCGTCTCCGGTGTTATTTTTCTTTATTTCCCGCGTGACAGTGTGGTGTAGGGTATCTACATCGCCTTTCCTTAATGCGGTATCCTGCTACAGATGAGTCTCCTTCACCCCAGAGAAGGCTTACCCGTACCACCATACCACACCAAAGTCCTAAATCCTAGTTGTTATTTTGTTAATGTTGTGTTTTGTATCTGATTTTTTTTTCCTGGTATTCCTTTTCTGCATTATCCTGTCTCCGGTGCTGTTTTTCTTCATGTGTCGTGTGACAGTGTTGTGTAGAGTATCTACATCGCCTCCTCCTGGTGCCGTATCTTGCTACAGCCGAGTCTCCTTCACCCCAGAGATGGCTCTCCCGCACCAATACACGGCACCAAGGGCCTTCATGCTGGATTTTTGTATGTGTTTTCGTTATATTTTTTTTCCTTTGTCTCATGGCGTGCTACCGTCATATATATTTCCTGGAACTCCTTTCCAGTGTTATCCTATTTCTGATGTTTCTTTAGTTTATTTTCCTTATTTTCGGTGTTTTTCACCTGTAATATCCCTTTGGTGGAGTTGTTCAGAAATCGCCCTTCCTTGGTGCTGTGTGCTGATACGAATGAGTCTCCTTCACCCCAGAAAAGACCCGCCCATATCAACACACAGCACCAAAAGCACTCCCCTCTCCACGCCCCTGGACACTCAGGATCTCCGGCACCGCCATGGACGCCCCGAGGGAGCCGAGACGCCCTGCCGGAACCCCTCAGCCCTGTGGCGCTCGCCAGGGAGGCCTTGGGCTCCCCGACGCTCCCAAGCACCGCCGAGGCGGGGGAGGGCGAGAACTCCAGACGACTGCAGGACAACTCCAGACGGGAATGTTAAATTAATCGTAAACACCGCGACGGCGCAAAGGCTGCGTTTGTCGAGTCTGGGATGGCAGGAGCCGGCCGAGTGTTTTGGCGCGGCATGCGTTTCCCTCTTTGCTTCTGATTTCCCTCATTGTTTATTGAGAGAGAGAGAGAGAGAGAGAGAGAGAGAGAGAGAGAGAGAGAGAGAGATAGCATTTTAATAGATATAATGCTTTCGTAATGCTTTAGTTAGTTGATATTGTTGTCATTACCAACATCTATCTATCTATCTACTACCCTACCCTTCACCCCCCACACACACTCATTGTGTGTATTTAGTGTGTGTGTGTGTGTGTGTGTGTGTGTGTGTGTGTGTGTTGTCTCTCTCTCTCTCTCTCTGATTAGGTGTGACCCTGCTAGGCCTAATGGTACTGAAGACATCTGGATCAGTGTACATTGTAGAAAATTACCCTCAGCGTCGTAACAAACCTTTGACTATATACACGAGACCTTGAGATTATGTGCCTGAAGAGCAAAAGTTTTTATAATAATTATGCTCGGTGCCTTAAATGATGCTTTACTATATACCTACCAGCAACAAACTCGGTACCATAATATGTATAAATAAATTACACCAGATTATTGACACCCGCGTCACCCTTCAGTCAGCCACACTTCTAGACATCATTGTTATTAACAAACATGACGCAATAATACACAAAGACATAATACCAAACACTATAGCAGACCGTGACCTTATAACAGCAATGGTTAAAATCACCAAACCTAAACGCAAGCCGGGAATGAGAACTTTTCGTCATCTCGGGGCTCACAGCAAAGACCTGTCCTGTGATGGCTTAATAGGCGCTGCTCCCGCCCTAAAGGAAATTTCCTCTACAGACAACGTAGACATCCAGGTACACTCCCTCACGTCTGCACTCTCAAACTGCCTGGAACAATGCGCTCCTTTTGTCACCAAAGAAATAAATGAGCCTTTTGACTCCTGGATAAACGACGAAATTCGCTCAGCTGTGCCAACACGAAACACCCTTCAAGCGCGCCTGAGACAAAATCGTAATAATGCTGAGTTACTAGACCTATATAAACACCAACGCAATAGAGTAAAGTCACTGCTGCGTTATGCTGAACAATCATATTGCCGAGAAAAACATACGACAGTAGAGGCAATTCAGCGGCCACATGGAAAATAATACAAGACATCAACCCAGCAAAAAAGAAACTAATAACAATAACTTCATAACGAACGTGAAAAGCCGGATAAATCCACTGTTCTATTTGTTAACGTGGGGGAACGCGCCTTCCTAACGACGCAAGACAATCTCAATATTACAAATCAAAACCGTATTATACCCCAACAAGATGTAAACCACACTCATCTTTTCAGGGCCGGCCTAGCAGACTTGAACACAGTCATATTAACTATTAAAAGCCTAAAGTACAGTAACTCAGCCGGTTCAGATGGGATTACACTTCGGTACATCCAAGATTCCCTACCCGTTACGATCACATACATAACTACAATCATCAACACATCGATTGTTACTGGAAAATTCCCTACCATGTGGAAACACGCGACCGTCATACCTATCTATAAAAACAGAGACTGGGGGAACGTAAACAATTATCGGTCAATATCACTGTTACCCATTCTCTCAGAGATATCAGAGAAAACTGTAGTCCAACAGATGACCACCTTCCTAGAGTCCAAGAAGCTTCTCTCTAACACTCAACACGGCTTCAGACCTAAACTTTCAACAGAGACCGCCCTTACCACGGCTACAAATAACATGCAGAAACATGGATGAGAAGAAACTATTGCTTATAACGTTGTGTGACCTATCAAAAGCCTTCAATAGCATAAAACACGATATCTTAATATAAACTGCTCAAGGTCAAAAAGTGAAAGTCAATAGTACCACGTCTACGACTGCACCAATACAATACGGAGTTCCTCAGGGATCAATATTAGGGGCAATTCTTTTCATCATTTTTGTCAAAGACCTCGCTGAAACGATGCATTGACGCGCGATGGTACAGTACGCAGACGACACGCAGCCCGAGAACACTGACACAAATAATACGCTGCCTGACCCCATCATGGCGGCACAAGAGACCTTCACACTGGCCAGGGAGTACTATAATAAAAACGGTCTATTTCTGAATACTAATAAAACACAGTGTGGACCAGGTCAAGCATTAAACAAATTCCCCAAAACACCACTCTCATCTTTGGCAACACTCCCATCACTCCTAGCAAACATATCAAGAATCTTGGCGTTTATATGGACTCCCACTTGACGTTCAACATACATATAAACGAAATCCACAAGAAAGACATTGCAACTCTACTATTTACAAACATAATTAAAGATAAATTTGATAATATAATACATAAAAAAGGAATTCCCTTCCTCTAAGTATCATTCATTATTGCCTACCAGTGTACGGCACTACAAATAACTACAGAACTTTGCGGCAAAGATATGAATTGGGGGAGCGAGGAGGTGTGACCACGCCACCTCTTTTATTACACAACTGAACTGGCTCAAAATGGACAAGAAGACCATTTTTGGTGTTGCTGCAGCCGTGTATAAAACAAAATGTGCGATATATCCACAGTGGATCCTGCAGGTGCCCTCCACAGCTGGGGCGACACAGAGTAGATACACAACAAGACAGCAGGACAACCTACATGTTACCCACACCAACACACACTGCGGGACACGTTCGCTCCCAGTCCAAGGCCCCAGGCTATGGAACGCTCTCCCACACCATGTAGCACAATCTTATACCAAACATGTATTTATAAAAAAGACTAGAAAACTAAACTAAAGATTAGACAGAGCAAATACTCTCTCTCTCTCTCTCTCTCTCTCTCTCTCTCTCTCTCTCTCTCTCTCTCTCTCTCTCTCTCTCTCTCTCTCTCTCTCTCTCTCTCTCTCTCTCTCTCTCTCTCTCGTACACACTCAATAATATAAACTTGATTAAATAATGTGAAAAAAATGGAGATAAAATCTGAAAGAAAATTAGATACTATCAGCTTCCTCCTCCTCCGCCTCCTCCTCCATTACGGAAAAAAAAACAAGGCGGAGGAGGCAACTAAAGAGGGGGAAGAGGAGGAGGAGGAGGTAAACGAGGTAACCGTCAGTTCAAGGAGATGAGGGGATGGAGAGGAGGAGGAGGAAAAGGAGGAGGAGGTAAACGAGGTAACCGTCAGTTCAAGGAGATGAGGGGATGGATTGGAGGAGGAGGAGGAGGAGGAGGAGGAGGAGGAGGAGGAGGAGGAGGTAAACGAGGTAACCGTCAGTTCAAGGAGATGAGGGGATGGAGAGGAGGAGGAGGAGGAGGAGGAGGAGGTAAACGAGGTAACCGTCAGTTCAAGGAGATGAGGGGATGGAGAGGAGGAGGAGGAGGAGGAGGAGGTAAACGAGGTAGCCGTCAGTTCAAGAAGATGAGGGGATGGAGAGGAGGAGGAGGAGGAGGTAAACGAGGTAGACGTCAGTTCAAGGAGATGAGGTGATGGAGAGGAGGAGGAGGAGGAGGAGGAGGAGGTAAACGAGGTAGCCGTCAGTTCAAGGAGATGAGGTGATGGAGAGGAGGAGGAGGAGGAGGAGGTAAACGAGGTAGCCGTCAGTTCAAGGAGATGAGGTGATGGAGAGGAGGAGGAGGAGGAGGAGGTAAACGAGGTAGCCGTCAGTTCAAGGAGATGAGGTGATGGAGAGGAGGAGGAGGAGGAGGAGGTAAACGAGGTAGCCGTCAGTTCAAGGAGATGAGGTGATGGATAGGAGGAGGAGGAGGAGGAGGAGGAGGTAAACGAGGTAGCCGTCAGTTCAAGGAGATGAGGTGATGGATAGGAGGAGGAGGAGGAGGAGGAGGTAAACGAGGTAGCCGTCAGTTCAAGGAGATGAGGTGATGGATAGGAGGAGGAGGAGGAGGAGGAGGAGTAAACGAGGTAGCCGTCAGTTCAAGGAGATGAGGGGATGGAGAGGAGGAGGAGGAGGAGGAGGAGGAGGTAAACGAGGTAGCCGTCAGTTCAAGGAGATGAGGTGATGGATAGGAGGAGGAGGAGGAGGAGGAGGAGGAGGAGGTAAACGAGGTAGCCGTCAGTTCAAGGAGATGAGGGGATGGAGACGAGGAGGAGGAGGAGGAGGTAAACGAGGTAGGCGTCAGTTCAAGGAGATGAGGTGATGGAGAGGAGGAGGAGGAGGAGGAGGTAAGGCAGAGGTTGTTTACAGTGTCTTGAGCGCCTCTGACGGATGGCAGCGACCCTCCTTCACCTCCACCTCCACTCCATCTCCACTCCCTATAGAAGATCTAGAAATAATCCACCTCCACCTCCAGTCCTCCTCATCACGTACATTCGCTGGTAAGGGACAGAGGAAGGACAAGATAACATTTTTTAAAGCAAGGCGGGGAAGCAGCTCAAGGGCAAAATAAATAGGAACGTTACATTTGGATATTACCGGGAACGTTTACCCAGTCACAGCAAACGTTTATCCAATAGGAGCAAACGTTTATCCAGTAGGTAGGCGGTGGCTGAAGTGGTAGCGTGCTGGGCCCACATTAACCACGTGATGGACGACACGAGTTCGAATCCCCACGCTTCCACCTCGGATTTTTTCAGTCACCGCCGAGTGGCTTAAAAAAACTACCCACATGCTGTCCTGAAGACCACCCATCACCCCGGACGCAATAGGCGGAGACGTAAAAAAAATGCACCCTCTGTCGCGTTTGGAAAGTTATACTCTTTTTATTATTATGAGAAAGATCACTAAGGAAAAATATGAAAAATAATATATGTAGTAGCCCTAACATGCTGCTCCGCTCCCCCCCCCCAAAAAAAAAATACACACACACACACACACACACACACACACTGACAGATACACTAGTTTTCGTTCGTCGCCTCGCCAAGTGTTCGCCGCACGCCGGTTACGAACAAACTTGCTAGGTTATCTCATGCCAGGAATACGGGGCACGGGCGGGCGGGCGGGGCGGGGGAAGTGCGTCCCCGTGGCGGCCCCTCGACCACCACAACACATGATAACAAACGACAAAAATGAACGAGCACCGGGAGAGGCGGGAGGAAAGGAGCGGGAACGTCAGGCCCGGCACCCGCCTCGCCGCCGCCCGCCGCGTATTCATATTTTTCCTTAGTGATCTTTCTCATAATATTAAAAAGAATATAACTTTCCAAACGCGACAGAGGGTGCATTTTTTTTACGTCTCCGCCTATTGCGTCCGGGGTGATGGGTGGTCTTCAGGACAGCTTAACCTAACCTAACCTAACCTAACCTAGCCTAACCTAAGCTAAACCTAACCTAACCTAACCTAAACTAAACCTAGCCTAACTTTTGTTAGGTTAGGTTAGGTTAGACGAAACTAATTTTTCCTGATAGATTTCGGTCTGTTTGCATTGATATGTCAGTTGTTGAGGAGTCTGTTTGAGGTTTCGTAGGGCTTCTCTGCAGTCATCCTCTATGTCACTCATGTCATTCCTCTTCCTCTTCTTAGTCACTGTTGTAGTACCACAGGAGGACACAGGTGGCATTCCCGTTGTTGACAGCAATGCACTGCCTGACACTGAAGGTGCCTGTGGCAGGGTTGCACTACCTTCAGGTAATGATGGAGGTAATGAGATAGTACAGGATGGCGATGGGATAGAAGAGTATAAAAAATAATCACTTGAACAGCTGCTGGGGGATATTATTCATGGCTCCTGTATCCCATCTTCATGAATGCGGATGGAGCAGCTGTCCAGTGACACGTTTGCCTAGAGAGAAAAGAATAAACTAAGATTATATGAGAGTTGGGGGATAGATAGAGAGATAGATGTGACCCATATGTGTAAACACGGCAACCATTCCACATGTAAATATCATTAGGAAAATTCATGGTTTGCACTTGTTGATCTGTCTTTAGTTTTTGGCACTACAATAACAATATCCAATACCAACATGAAATGGTTTATTTGGCTAAAGGCAATAATTACTCTGTTGTCATACGTGTTATGGGAGTAGTAGTATTTAACATTATTCCTCTAAACTGTGAAGGTGAGTTTTCTTGATTGATTAAAGGTAAATACCAACTGGTGATACATTTGTAATTCACTCCCCAAAAATTATAACATTATAGCACTGTACTTACCTCTGCAGTGAAGGAATCACTGGCCTTTGTGGTATAGTTATTTAATGTGTCCTTCAAAAAAGACATACTATCAAATAACTCCCACTTTGAAGTATAGTGACCAGCTGATCCACTTGGGGTTGCCTGCACTTTGCGGTACTCCTTCATGAAGTAAGTGCGAAGGTTGTTGTACTTCGATCTCACTTGGTCTGAAAAAAAAATTATAATCTTAAATTTTGATGCAAGTGACGGATTAATGTAACCCAGAACCCAGAAATAAATAGCCAACATGCCACAGTATTGGGGATCACTTATACAATAACAAGACAACATGCCACAGTATTGGGGATCACTTATACAATAACAAGATGTGTAATTAAAATACTGTGGAAAGTGTGTTGTAAGCACTGGGTGAATTGTCCATGGTGTACATGTCAGTATTCTTACAGCTTATCACCAAGGTGTGCCACTAGTAATCTTTTAAATACTGACAAGGTGGTTGCAGACACAACTGAGGAAGGTATGGCATTCCAAAGATTAATGACCCGATTTGAGAAAAATGGCTATGCTGTTATCCATAATCCCCCCGCCCTTTTTTTTTATCTATGATTAATCAGCCTACAAGGAACGAGGAAACTGAATGTTCTCATTACCTGCAATAATGTTGCTGAGTTCTGGGAAGTTGTCTCGGAGGGCACAGGTGACTGTGTTGTAAGCCGCTCTTTTCAGGCCTTTCTTCATATAAGATTCATCCTTGTGGTTCCAGAGGCACTTATGGCTCCTTATGCTTTCCACAAGGAACTCCTCTGAAAGGCGTGTCCAGCTTGGATGTGGTTTTCTTTCCATGACGAAGCGTAGAGGTGGTAATAAGGCTTTGTGAGACAGGTTGAAGCCACGCGGAAAGTCTCGGTCTTGGTCTTGGAAATGTAAACAAAGGCGGAAATTTGCAGGCGGAAACGATCCTGATCGTCTGACAAATTCATGCGATAAGTTCATGCGGAACGATGAAAAATCGACGGAAATCGCATGAATCGACGGAAAAAGTGCTAGTGTGACACCGCCTTAAGATGGCCTCGCCCCCAACTGCCTTCACGGAGGGAGGGAGAGAGACAGTGTGGGAGTGGGTGACAGGAGCGACTTGTATGGGCGAGGAGAAGGAGGGAGAGCTGGACGCATGGAAGGAGGGGGACAGACGGTGTGGATAGAGCAGGGCGAAGAGATGACATGAAATATAAAAGAAAGAAGGGTGGAGGGAGGTGGACGTGGATGAATGCATGGGGGAGAACACGTAACTAAAAAAAAAAAAACGGAAGAAGGGAGAGAGAGGTGGATAGATGTAGGGAGGAGGGACATGGGTGGCTAGATGGGTGGAAGAGTGTGTGGACCTTGTGTGGAGCAGCCCTTTCCTTACCTTGCGCCGCCCCGTCCCCCACACACCAGCCTGTGCTCTGCGTCACGACGCCAACCTGCGGACAGGACAAAGAGACGCTGTGGTAGAGGAACAACACACACAGGCTCACCCCACAGCACCCCACCCCGCCCACCCCCCGCCCACCCCGAAATGATTATTGCCGCCACCCCACCCCTCCCCAATCCACCCATCTGGCCTACCCACACAGTTTACCTCCACCCCACCCACCTAACCACCGTCCAACCACTACACATCAAAATGCCCGTCTCCACACCCCTGCTCACCCAAAATGACCTCTCCAATGCATCCACCCCCACAGCACCTCACCACCTGTCCACCTACCCACACCCATATCTACTCCAACATGCTCCCAACCCACTCAACCCAACCTTTAAATCCCTCCACCCCACCTATCCATCCGCCCGCCGTGTTCCTCCTTCTCCTCCTCCTAATCGTCATCATTATTATTATCATCATTTTCTTCTTTTTCTTAACTTTCGTCTTTTTCTTCTATTTCTATTTTTTTTCCTTCTTATTCATGTTATCCTTCATCTGATTTACATCATCATCTGTTTTTCTTCTTCATCTTCTTTTTCTTCTTTTTTCATTTTCCTCATCATAATCTTCGTCTTCCCCTTCGTCTTGCCGGGTCTCCGTCGCGTGGTCTTGCTGTGTTTTCTCGTCGCCGCGGGAGAGCAATCCTTCACGATCAGCTAGGTTAGGCAGTCATCGCGGCGGGGCACTTCAATGGTACACTGTTTTAATGATTATTTGTCCTCACGGTGCGGCGGGGGGACTTACTGACTAAGTGACTGACTGATTCACTCACTCACTCCCCGATACACTCACTCACTCATTGACTCCCTGATTGACTAGCTGATACACTGATTGGTTGACTGAATGACTGATTGGATAACTGAAGGACTAACCGGATGACTAATCGACCAACTGACTGATTAAGTGATTGACTACCTGACAAGCTGACTGGCTTTAACTGATTGATGAATGACTGTACCTACTGGTTGGCTGCACGCAGTTAGCAAGTTCGGAAAAGCAGGCAGATGAAAATATCGATAGAAGATAGAAAGAGAGGAAACATGGCGGCGAAATTTAACAGGTAGAAGACTATCAGTAAGAGGAGGAGAGCTGATGAGACGAAGAGCCTTAGACTACACTCTGTCCAAGAGAGCTGTGTGAGTGGAGCCCCCCCACACGTGAGATGCATACTCCATACGAGGGCGGACATGGCCCCTGTAAATGGATAGCAACTGTGCGGGGTAGAAGAACTGGCGGAGACGGTACAGAACGCCCAGCCTCGAGGAAGCTGATTTAGTAAGAGATGAGATATGAAGTTTCCAGTTGAGATTTTGAGTTAAGGATAGACCGAGGATGTTTAGTGTTGCAGTCGATAGCTGAGTGTTTTCAAAGAATAGGGGATAATTGTTTGGATGATTGTGTCGAGTGGATAGGTGGAGAAACTGTGTTTTTGAGGCGTTGAAGGACACCAGTAATAGTAAGGTTTGAGGCTAAGCGTTCTGCCGCCTCCAGCCTGAAATCATTTAGTTCCTGTTGGGTGGGTCTTCTAAAGAGGTTGAGTAATAGAGAGTAGATTCATCGGCGTAAGAATGGATAGGATAGTTCGTTTCGGAAAGAAGATCATCAATGAACAACAGAAAGAGAGTGGGAGATAGGACAGAACCCTGCGGAACACCACTATTAATAAGTTTACGGGAAGAACGGTGACCGTCTTCTACAGCAAAAATAGAACGGTCAGAAAGGAAACTGGAGATAAAGGTACAGAGAGAAGGATAGAAACCGTAGGAGGGTAGTTTGGAAAGCAAAGATTTGTGCCAGACCCTATCTAAAGCTTTTGATATGTCCAGCGCAATAGCAATAGTGTGTGTGTGTGTGTGTGTGTGTGTGTGTGTGTGTGTGTGTGTGTGTGTGTGTGTGTGTGTGTGTGTGTGTGTGTGTGTGTGTGTGTGTGTGTGTGTGTGTGTGTGTGTGTGTGTGTGTGTGTGTGTGTGTGTGTGTGTGTGTGTGTGTGTGTGTGTGTGTGTGTGTGTGTGTGTGTGTGTGTGTGTGTGTGTGTGTGTGTGTGTGTGTGTGTGTGTGTGTGTGTGTGTGTGTGTGTGTGTGTGTGTGTGTGTGTGTGTGTGTGTGTGTGTGTGTGTGTGTGTGTGTGTGTGTGTGTGTGTGTGTGTGTGTGTGTGTGTGTGTGTGTGTGTGTGTGTGTGTGTGATTGGTTGGCTGGCTGGCTGATCGACTTACTGACTGTCTGATTGACTGACTAACTGACTGATTGGCTGAGTGATTGGCTGATGAACTGACTGGATAATTGCTTGGCTGGCTGACTGACTAACTGTCTGACTGACTGATTGATTGGCTTACTAACTGACTGGCTAATTGGCTGGCAGACTGACTGACTGGCTGAATGTTCCCTGAAGCCAAGCAGACAGCGGCCAGAGCTCAGATTAATCCCGGAGAGTGAGTGAGTGAGCGAGTGGTTGGCGACGCATAGCCCCTCCAGACGCTCGTCAAGCCGCTGCCTGCCTGAATGTCCCCTGCTGGCTTCGGTCCAAGGGACTCGTTGAGGGGATGCACGCGCTGTCCTCAGCCCGCCGCGGGGACTCTTGTGAGCTGAGACACTCGCTTGAGGCCGACTGTGTTCCGCGATTGTCTGTAGCATGGAGGACACAAGGAATCAATCGGTATGGAAATCAAACTGGAATGTTGAGAGAAGAGACTTGTGTGAGGTTGAGTTTGGTGCATTAGGAAGAAAGGGAGCAGTGAGTAATGGAGGGTGATAGAGATAAAAAGGCTCTGAAGATTGAATTGAATGGAAGATCTCGCAATGAAGAAGAAATCAATCTTTGCTGGATTGAAATAGTGAGAGAGAAATCGTGTGAGGGAGATGAGTTTTGTACATCAGGAAGGAAGGGAAGAAGTAGCAAATGACGATAAAGAGAGAAAGAGAGGCTGTAGAGATTGAAGTGAATGAAAGATCTCGTAATAAAGAAAAAATCAGTCTGGTCTTTGCCGGATTGAAATAGTGAGAAAAAAGACTGTAGTGAGAAAGGTGAGTTTGGGTCATTAGCAAGGAACGAGCAGGTGACAAGAGAGAGAGAGAGAGAGAGAGAGAGAGAGAGAGAGAGAGAGAGAGAGAGAGAGAGAGAGAGAGAGAGAGAGAGAGAGAGAGAGAGAGAGAGAGAGAGAGAGAGAGAGAGGAGAGAGAGCGAGAGAGAGAGAGAGAGAGAGAGAGAGAGAGAGAGAGAGAGAGAGAGAGAGAGAGAGAGAGAGAGAGAGAGAGATTTACACAGAAAATCAGACCACACAGACCCCATGGTCCAGACTAGGTGGTCTGTCCTTAAACGTAAGTGATTTTACATTAATCAGATGGCTCCAAAACGTTGCTTTTCTACTCTAGTTAATATTAAGTTCAAGGAAGTGACAGTCGAGCTTGTTTTTAAAGGAGTCAATCGTGTTACACTGGACCACTGATGGTGGGAGCTTATTCCATTCTCGCACTACAACGTTGGTGAAGAAAAATTTGGTGCAGCCTGAATCTACATGTCTACATTTGAGTTTTGTGCCATTGTTCCTCGTTCGCAAAGTGTCATCGATCATAAACAATTTTGATCTGTCTACATTCGTGAAACGATTACGTATTTTAAAACATTCGATCAGTTTTCCTCGGAGGCGACGTTTCTCAGGAGAGAACATGTTAAGGGTGGAAAGCCTTTCTTCGTAGGATTTGTTGCGCAAGGAAGGGATCATTTTTGTTGCTCGACGCTGAACACCTTCTAGTTTAGCAATGTCCTTTGCATGGTGGGGAGACCAAAACTGTACCGCATATTCCAAGTGGGGTCTGACTAAACTATTGTAGAGCGGAAGTATTACATCTTTATTTTTTGAATAAAAAGTTTCTTTTAATGAAGCCCAACATTCTGTTCCCTCTATTTGCTGCATCGATGCATTGATGTGAGAATTTGAGGTTTGATGCGATTTTAATCCCCAGGTCCTTAACGCATTGAACACTTGTGAGTTTAACGCCGCGTATTTCGTAATCGAACTTCTTATTTTTTGTTCCAACTTGAAGGACCTGGCACTTGTCTACGTTAAAGGGCATCTCCCATTTATCCGACCAAGCTGAAATTTTGTGCAAATCCTCTTGGAGGCTTTGCCTGTCTTCGTCAGTGAGAACCGAGTTACCAATCTTTGTGTCGTCTGTAAATTTACTAATGCGATTATTGAGTCCAACATCCACGTCGTTGATGTAAATAATGAAGAGCACTGGGCCAAGAACCGAGCCCTGAGGGACGCCACTAGTGACCAGCGCCCACTCTGAGTTAAATCCGTCAATCACTACTCTTTGCTGTCTGTTGCTCAACCAATTCGGGACAGGGACAGGTGGAACGTGAAAGGTGAACAGGACGGGAGGAGGCGACGGGAAGTGTAGGAAGAGGCGCAGAAGAGACCCTTGAGGGGGACTGATTTCAATGATATTCTTTTTTGTACATAAAGTCTGACAACCGACCAGAAGAAATCTCCGTACACGACGACGCTATCTATTTTTTTCTTTTTTTACAGCAGAGGAGACAGTGGAAGGGCGTAAAAAAAGAAAAAAAAGCCCGCCACTTACTGCTCCTAAATACAGTAGTGGCCAAAAAGAGAAATCAGTCTCGGGAGGAGAAGTGTCCTGATACCCTCTTTAGTCCGCGAAAGAAGAAACGGGGGATAAAAAAGAAAGAAATATATGATAATAACAAAAAAGACTTCACTCAACGGATACAAAAAGCTCGCCAACACGTGCAACGACAACTAAGGAGACAAGCGAAAAAACAGTTCTGTTATAATGAGAAGAAATTAGATAAGTTCGTGATGCCAGACTGCTGCCTTGACGCGCGCTGGGGGAGAGCCGAGAGATGGGCGGGGGAGCAGAGTGGAGGTTTGGGTGCCATCTCCTCTACCCACCCACCCCCGCTCCCCCCGACGCTGACTAGCAGAGCGTGGGAGACATTAGTGGCTTCGTTTGGTATTCTGCACGATGGTAGCCGCGACGCCTTGCTACGGGGACACGAAAAAAAGTGACACTTGTCTAATGCAGAGGTCGTGTTTCCTGGTGGGTCACGTCCCGATGAGGAGAGAGGAAGGGAGGGAAGGAGGGGGAGAGGAAGGGAGGGAGGGAGGTTGGGGTTTTGAATGAAGGAGTCGATTGTGTGGAAGGAAGGCAGACGTTGGGGGGAAAGGTAGCGGGGATCAGGGTGCGTAGGGGCTGTGTGGGGTGCTGGGGGCGGGGCAAGGATGTCAGGGGTTGCTGTGTGGGGTGCTGGGTGGCGGGGCAGGTGTGTCTGAGGGGCAGGTGGCGGGGCAGGGGTGTCAGGGGCTGCTGTGTGGGGTGCAGGGGGGCGGGGCAGTGGTGTCTGAGGCTGTTGTGTGAGGTGAGGCTCGAGGGATGAGTGTGCAGTTTCTGTCTTCGCCGTTATACAACCTGTTCTTGGTTAAAAGAAATTACATTCACGAAACTTTCCTTGAAATACTATGGACAATTTTCTTTGAAGTACCCGATGTTCAAGGAAATCAGCCAAGTTCTTCCTCCTTGACAGGCATCAAATTTACAGAATAAACTTGGTATTATTTTCGTCCCCCGCTGGTCCACAATGGAGGCTCCAGGGTAGTGTGGAAGCAATTTATGGACTCAGTGATTGACCGGGACATTGAGGCGCAATTGAATAGAAATTTTAAAAAAGGCACTCATGATATCTTGCTCAGCAGGAAGGAGAAGGCTAAAGTGTCTTCTTCCATGACAAAAAAAAAGACGTTAACAAAATCTTTGGGTACCGTTATTAGCAAGACAAAGTGAGAGCCGTAGACAGTGAGCCCGACAAAACCTGTGAGAGGCATCCCCGCGCCGCCTCGCCGACGTAACTGAGCAGCGTCGAGACAGCGCCGCCAGCGTGCCGCGCCTTCCTTGATATGGAATGACGAGGCGTTTCTGCAGAAATTTGACAAAATTGGACTAGAAAAATTTCCTTTATCATCCTTTCGATCCATCTTCTTTGTATTCACACTAATGAATAGTGATGTAGTGACTTCAAAAAACACTTCATGGGTGAATTCTTGAGAATTTACCGACCTAATTTTCCTCGAAATGAGTAGTCCACGCTGCTGCAAACGTTGAAAAAAAACTATCTTGCAAACAATATAATAAGGGTTTATACAAAAAGCGTTTTCGATGTGTTAATTTGCGATCCTCTACAGTCACAGGATCTCGCGGACGGAGGTGGTGGGCTGATGACTGGTGTTAACCCCTTGGATGCGAATTTCCTACAAGAGGACATCACCAAACTACAGGAGTGGATTAAAAAGTGGCTGCTCCAGTTTAGTGAAGAAAAATGTGAGGTCATGCAGGTTTTGATGAAAAATCCAGAATACCAATACCACATGGGAAACACTCCACCACCCACCACATAGGCACAGAAAGACTTGGGAGCGTGTTACCAGGCTACAAGTGAAAGCCAAATCCGTGCCAATCGCAGCGGACGGGTTAACCCGCGGGTGAGGTTATTCCGTAAATCGATGGGGAAGGAGCGTTGTGCCGTTTGTGGGGCCTTCAGATATAATTATTGTCCACATAAAAACTGAAACATGACACTACTGCACTGTGGACCTACGGGCGGTAGAAGGCAAAGCAAAAGAATACAGCCATGGTAGTACGTACTGTATGGAGACAGTAATTGGTGCTGTAATCGTCTGAGGAGGCTTGTACCGGCTGACACCTGACAGCGTTAGGAGACATGGACGGACATAACTGTTTGTGTGATAATATATGATAATGTTTGCAGAGTCGAGTGTATCGTAGCAGAGCAGAACAGTTAACTAGGCACGAATAAAGAGGTGCGTCTGAGAACATATATGGCCAGTCTATCTCGGGTTTAGTAGACACTCACCTACTCCTTAGCCCATGCATGAATAGGAGTCTTCCACTGGGCCCTGTTCCATAAACCAACCTCTATTCTTCGTTTATTATCTCTCTAAAAATATTTGTTCCCCTGTCAAGTGCCGGTAACTCTAAACTCTACATTACTCCACGTCAGAGGAGGGTATCAGGACACCTCTCCTCCCGAAACTGACTTCTCTTTCGGCCTCTCCTCTGTACTTTTTTAGGAGCAGTGAGTTGCGGGCTTTTTTTCATTATTGTTTTCTTTTTTTATGCCCTTGAACTGTCTCCTTTGCTGTAACAAAAATAAAAAAGACGTCCAAAACAACAGAAATAACACACCTCAAGGTTGTTTGCTGAAAAATGCATACCTTTTGAAACTGCAATTATTTCAGATTGGGGCAGAAGGAGTTTAGTGCCTTCCTTCCAGTGCCTCAAAACCTAAATTTCTCCATCTGACAACTCGACACAACCTTCCACATATCTACGTATTCCCTTTCATAGCACACACACAGCTGTCCCCTTATACAACATTAAACATATGAGTATTTGATCACTCTTAACTCGAAGCCCTGCGTGTGGACCCTGTGTGTGTGACAACAACAGCTGCAGGCCCGTGATAGTGTGACATGTATATGGTCCCCGCTGCCCTGAATATACACAGTCATCTTTTGTGTAACCTGAAGATCTACGAGTACTTGTTTTCTATTGGTTACGTGAAGGAATGAGCCGGGGAACGAGGGATGAAGAAAGCACACACACACACACACACACACACACACACACACACACACACCTTGACGGCGGATCCCCTGGCAAGCTTTTGGAGGAATTCCCTGCATGTGGGGCGGTACGTTGGGCGTTTTTCTCCACTAAAAGGAAAATGAACACTGCTATCACTGCCAGGCGTTGAGTGCCGCTGGATTAGTTTATATGACTCCTCCACTTCATATAAATGTTCCGCGCCGTCACGAAGGTTGGGGACGCGCCACGAAGATGCAACATGTTCACTGGAGTCATACTTGTTATCTTGTAAATTATGTATAAGCAAGTTTTAGTGGTGCCTATTTTTCAGATATAAAGAAGCGCTCACGAGAGATGTAAACGCAAATCACTACCAAATGTGTTAGTCAATTTTGTGAACCCAACAAATCAATATATCACACAAGTATCTTTTGTTTTCTCAAGCTTAACATTGCGTGTGAAATATTATAATGTTACGATACAGCATCAGTAGATATGAACAAAATATACTTTTATTAAAACCTTGTGGCAGAGAAAGCACTGATTCATTCGGTTTCCGTAGCTAAATATTTCACGCAGTGTGGATTATTAGCACTACTTTGGCTAAGCTTGGTAAGCTGAAGGCATTACAGTTTGCAAGCATTACGAGCAGAGCTTCAGCAGGCCGCTCTCTCCTGCCTGAGCGACCTGATCCCTCTACCCCTTACCTGTATCCCCCGCCTCCTCTTTCATCTATCCACCTCCTTACTACCTCCCTCCACTTCGTAAGCCACCTCGCCCTCCCTGCACCACCTGTTTCCCACCTCCTCCCTCCACAGACACCCCTGCCCCGCCACCCAGCACCCACACAGCAGCCCCTGCACCCCTGCCCCACCACCTGCCCCTCAGACACCCCTGCCCCCAGCACCCCACCCAGCAGCCCCTAACACCCCTGCCCGCCACCTGCCCCTCACAGACACCCTGCCCCGCCACCCAGCACCCCACAGCAGCCCCTAACACCCCTTGCCCGCCACCTGCCCCTCAGACACCCCTGCCCCGCCACCCACAGCAGCCCCTGACACCCTTGCCCGCCACCTGCCCCTCAGACAGCCCTGCCCCTCAGACACCCCTGCCCCGCCACCCAGCACCCCCCACACCACCCCCTAACACCCATGCCCCCCCCCCAGCACCCCACAAAAACCCCTACGCACCCTGATCCCCGTTACCCTTACCCCGCAACGTCTGCCTTCCTTCCACACAATCGACTCCTTCATTCAAAACCCCAACCTCCCTCCTCCCTCTCCCCTCCTTCCCTCCTTCCTCTCTCCTCATCAGGACGTGACCCACCAGGAAACACGACCTCTGCATTAGACAAGTGTCACTTTTTCGTGTCCCCGTAGCAAGGCGTCGCGGCTACCATCGTGCAGAATACCAAACAGAAGCCACTAATGTCTCCCACGCTCTGCTAGTCAGCGTCAGGGGAGCAGGGTGGGTGGGTAGAGAGAACCCAAACCTCCACTCTGCTCCCCTCCATCTCTCGGCTCTCCCCAGCGCGCGTCAAGGCAGCAGTCTGGCATCACGAACTTATCTAATTTTTCTCATTATAACATAAATGGTTTTCGCTTGTCTCCTTAGTTGTCGTTGCACGTGTTGGCGAGCTTTTGTATCCGTTGAGTGAAGTCTTTTTTGTTATTATCATATATTTCTTTCTTTTTTATTCCCCGTTTCTTCTTTCGCGGACTAGAGAGGGTATCAGGACACCTCTCCTCCCGAGATTGATTTCTCTATTTGGCCACTCGACTCTATTTAGGAGCAGTAAGTGGCGGTCTTTTTTCTTTTTTCCGCCCTTCCACTGTCTCCTCTGCTGTAAAAAAAGAAAAAAATAGATAGAGTCGTCGTGTACGGAGATTTCTTCTGGTCGGCTGTCAGACTTTATGTACAAAAAAGAATATCATTGAAATCAGTCCCCCTCAAGAGTCTCTTCTGCGCCTCTTCCTACAGTTCCCGTCGCCTCCTCCGTCCTGTTCACCTTTCACGTTCCACCTGTCCTCTCCTCGCCTCGCCTTTGCTGTCACACCTTTTTTATTACCCTCTCCGCGACCCTCCTCCTTTGTCCTCTCTCCATGATTTTTTTTTCATTCTTTATCCTTTACATTTTTCCCTCTGTTCGTCTTCACTTCTCTCATACATCACCCTCTTGTACCATTTTCCACACAGTCATCGACTCTCTTCCACCCTAGATCTCTCTTCCTCTCCTCTCCCCTCTTCATACTAAGCCCGTGATCCTTCGTTTTCCTATGCCTGACCTGTCCTCCTCACCCTCCTAAGCACATGTCCTCTCCTTTCCCTTCTTCCACTCTCTCACTAAGTTCTCTTCTCAGTCCCTTTCTACTGTTTCAATCATCCACGGTACTCTTCCTCTCACTTTACCCTCACCTTTCAAGCATGTCCTCTCTCTCCCTTCTTCCTCCTCTCTTCCACTCATCCTCTTCTCAGTCCTTTCTATTCAATCATCCATGGTACTCTCTTCACCCTCTTTTTCCGACGTTTATATTTCCCCCTTGTCGCCCACCCTAGCTATTATTATTTTCCACTGCTTACGCAGTAGCATCATCTTCCTCACCTTTCCAGAGCCTCCCATCCCCATCATCATCTCGTTTCGATGTTGCTTAGAGCCCTATTTTTAAGCATTTCTGCTTAAGAACACGTAATTGCCACTAGTCTTTCGCGCGCTGGGTTTAGGGCATATCAGTGCTTTATGACCCTGAAGTGGTAGTCTAAACCTTCTTCTGCCCATGAACCTAAGAGAGAACACTCATTAGAACTCCAGATTAACCTCCTTTTTGGCCTTTGGAAAAAAAGTTGGTGTGAGAATTCTGGGAAGCATCTGACAATACCAACATAGTCTCCCCACACTTTTTTGCGTCATCCTTTCTTTCTTTGACCCACAACGTTCAGCAGCAATCATCTCTCACTTGCTTCTCACATACCTCCCCTTTCATCAACAGGCTACGTTCTCCTCCTCCTAACTCTCCTCTACTCCCCTGGCCTCTCCCCTCACCCACCTGCCTGCCCATACAAAGCAAGCCCCGTCTGTTACTTGGCACTTACCCAATTTTGACCCCAACTCTCTGTTCCTTTTCATTCCTCCTCTCTCTCTCTCTCTCTCTCTTCCTCTCTCTCTCTCATCTCTCTCTCCTCTCTCTCTCTCTCTCTCTCTCTCTCTCTCCTCTCTCTCTCTCAAAGATCTTTCTCTTTCTCTCCTCTCCTCTCTCTCTCTCTCTCTCTCTCTCTCTCTCTCTCTCTCTCTCTCTCTCTCTCACACACACACACACACACACACACACACAGTTCCAGGCAGCTCTATCTTCCATCGTGAATAGGTAAACAGATAATACCGGTTTAATATACTTTTTTCTTGTTTACGTGCCTTGGTTGGCCCAGGTCAGTTCATTTGGTTTTAAGGATAATGGTTCAGGCTCGGAAGTCTTTAGCATTGTCCCTGTTCTAAAAGATATTTTTATTTCAAAGTTAGAATTATGAACGCCTCTTTTAGTGCTGGCGTGTTCTTTTCTAAACTTTTATGTTTTTTGGGGTAACATCTCTAACATGTAAGATGGCTGACACTATATATTTAGTCATAATTGGTGACGTCAGCCTCACATGTAGCCATCGAAATATGATAACCTGAAATTACATAAACTGCATTTGATTGTAAGTTGTCATGTAATAATCCGCGAAAATACACTTTGTCAGAGAGCTGAGTCAAAGAAACCTTTTGTGGGTGTACATTCAAACAGTTCACAAAAAACACCAGCAAAGCGGTAGACAAAAGCGAAGCCCACATTCGCGAGGCCTTGATAAATGTACATAGCCAAAGGATTTTAATGAGAGACTCCATGGACTTGACGCTGCAGATAACTGGCCAAAACTACTGCAGTTTGCACTGAAAGTTGGACATTTTTTCTTACATTGATTTCATTCAGATGCAAAACCATAAAATTTCAACTTCGGCTGGGAGACAAGCCTCGTTCTCCTTATCATTGTACTTCAAACACTACTCAGTACAGCGTATGTAAGTAAATGGATATTGCCAAAGATATCTTAGTTTGAGCATCATTAAAAACAAAAGTCTGTTCTTGCCCATTTGGTACCACTAGACAAACATTTAAGCGTCTCTTTGCTGCCAAAACAGGAATGTCTCGCAGGTGTTGTCTGGTACTCTTTTTGTTTGATGTAATCCATTGGAGTGTGAGAGCCGCTCGTCATTTCTGGGGGTCTACAAGGTCGCACTTTCAGGCTGCTCCAACTCAGAGGCAGGCGTACTGTCTGGGTGGTGGTTTCAGCGTAGGAGCTAAGGCTGCTCACTGCGTTGATCACCATAGAAACAATAAGAAAGCTTTAGATAAATACACTTGACATAATTGCTCTACTAAATTGTTCAGTGCTGTGAAGGTTGGTACTGTCATAAGTCCAGAGCCTACTGAGGTTTGAATTCTTAACGCACTGAGCATCCAGGTCTTCTCCTATGCTTGTGCAAATTTTTACTGTACAGGAAGACCTGAGCCAACTCAGTGCGTTCTTCACTTTCAATAAAAGCCACGTTTTTTTTATATAATGCACGTTAAATATGCTTGGCTAACAAAGGTGAGGATATACACACTATATTTAAGCTAATCAGTCAAAAGGCTGATGAGGGGTGAGGGCGTATATAGGATATAGTATCATTCTTGCTGGGGTCCGTGGTGCAGCGGTTAGCATTCCTAGCTGCGAATCCACCCAGACCTAGGTTCAATCAGCCTTAGCTCTCGCCACACAGCCCAGCCAGCTGTTCATCTTCCCTTTCATAAGGGCTGGCTGGTCCAGTAAATGGGTACCTGGGAAAGGAAACTTCTGGATAGGAGTAAACTGTGGGTACCGCAAGGATGTCACACACTGGCCCCTGTGTCCCGAAGACAGCCAAGTTAACCCCACCCGCCATAGGCTCCAAAGACCAATGTGACAAGATGAAACCCAGGCTACGCTTTTGCAGGTAATGTGTGTGTGTGTGTGCGTGTGTGTGTGTGTGTGTGTGTGTGTGTGTGTGTGTGTGTGTGTGTGTGTGTGTGTGTGTGTGTGTGTGTGTGTGTGACTTCAGACAGAGCAGACAGGGCTTGTTAGCCAAGGCCGCAAGGTTTGTGGTGGTACTCTTCCCACACTGATGACGGTGGCTCGGATGGCACTGGATCAAGGCGCTCGAGGCGTAACTGGTAGTGGTGCTTAACCCATTTTCTACCATTTATAGTGATTTTTCTCTGTCAAACTGCTGCTGCTAAAGTAGGATGCATTTGTCATTATGAACCAACTGCCTGCCTTCTAACTTGGCTTGATGCTGCCGTTGCTGTGTTCTATCATGGGTGGAGGCAGAAGAAAGGAAATAAAAATGGATACGGCTCCCCATAAAAGGGAAACAAAGGGTGCCAATATCGGTTATTAATATTTGTTACACTCTCGTGCTGTGCCTTAATAAATTATCAACTCTGCAGCTGCACCCTCGTTAACCCACCAATCACCCCCTCTCCTCCCTACCCTAGTGACTGCGACACTTTTGGTTTGAATGGTTGTTAAGGAAAAGAAAATATCAATGAAATACCATGGAAGAAGAAGTAGTGGAGTAAAGGATGTAGTTTTCAGGGTTTCATGTATACTTGGCTGGGTACAACGTCTGCTTCGTTCTTCTACGGGTCCTTCGTCCTTCTACTGGTCCGTCGAATGTAGTTATGTTTATACACCAATTTTTGAAAAGAAGTCTCAGATATTTCCGCGTGCAAGCAAAGCAGAATTAAACGCCGCAGATATTATTGACAGGAAAAGACAACGAGACGTGCCCAACACTTTGACAGTGGCGTTAATCTCCCGCCATCAGCTCGTTTGAAGATCACTTGAATGTGGCAGCAGTCAGTGTACGTGTAATTTGTGGAGTCAAAAGATGTTAATAGGTAAAACTGCTTGACTTCTTAATTAGAATTAGATAGAATCCACTGCTTTTTTTCCTCGCTTGGATAAATAAACATTGGGTATATATTTCATAAATCTCTTTCTTGTAACCTTGTTGTGCGACGGTTTTGCGTTATTTGCTAAGACTAGATGGGCGTCTTGATGAATATTACTTGGGTAATAGCCTCACTCCACACCCTGTTACGAAAAGGTGAGCCTTACAGGCGGCAAGGTGGGGAGGATGGAGGTGGCGTCAGGTGTCAGTCGAGACTAGCTTACTACATCCTGCTCCACACACACCACAACTGCCAGCATTTCCACTTTTTACAACCCGACTATCTTCCAACAAGCCATATTGCTACAACAACCAACGCATATCTAACAACCTTTTAAAACTCCAAGTAAAAATCACAGAGCGCGCCCGCAGCAACCAAGTTATCATCCATCGTCTAAAAGGTTACAAAGACAATCACAGCACGTCCCTCACTCAAATGATCACCATTCCAGCTTCCACCCCAACAACCTCCCCTCCCCTTTTTCCTAACAACAAAGAGAGACGACTCAAATTGCAACAAAGGAGTGTAGAAAAAAGCCCATATCTTACCACGCTCCCACAACAGACAAAAGTAAAGAGTGGCCAAGAGAGAGTCATTTACCCCAAGGACACAGAGGTGTTTCTCCATACGAGGAGGCGGACAAAGATCCCCTGTGCTCTGGACAGCATCTGTGCAGGGAGAAAAACTGGCGGAGACGACCACAGAACTAGCCCAACCCAGGCATGACGTATGTGGCTTGTTGTCTGCTTCGTGTCTAATGGGCGTTTGGGAACGTTGTGTGGTACAATAGTACCTGCACCACCTGTGGTGTTTAGAAAAGGAAGTGGAGTACAAAATGGCTAAGCTGTGACACAACTGAGGCCTGACGGACGGCTTCCACCCCAAGCCCGTGTCACGAGCAGTGATTGGCCGCAATACCCAGTCCCCACGATGGGAGAAAGCGCCAGGTTATCTTTTCCTTCATAAAAAAGTATAATCAACGGAGATGGGACATATAGAGAGAACAATGCTATCTTTTTGAAGGCAAGCAATATTTTTTCCTATATAACTTATTTACAAATATTATCTTTATCTTTTCTAACATCGATGAAAACTTTTAATTTGATACATCATTATCTGGAGTCGCTTACAGTAATGTGGAGCGTTGCACTTTTCTCAACGCCTATTAGATGATATATTTGTTTATAAAAACCCATTTTCAATGCTTTCACTGCACACACACACACACACACACACACACACACACACACACATCACATCATTCTCACCATCAAATCATCACCTTTTCCTTTGCAAGTCCCTGTACTGCTTAACACTATACACCACCAGCCCTAAATGGTGTTGCCTTCTGCTGCACACACGTCCAGACGCATGAGGAGCGTCTAACATTTATTTGGTTTTGTATATATTAGTTTTCATTGTTATTATTACGTTGACCATCGAAACACTGCAGTAGAAGGCTCATCTTTTGCCATGCAGTTCCAAGCGTGATACAGAACCGCAAAAAGCTTTCCGTGGTATGGCGCATCCAGGCCCCCGTGCAGGTGGCCGACCTCCAGTCTTTTGTGATTTTGCCGCAGCAACTTTTTCCCCTAATATGCTCTTTCTTTTATTCACGATTTATTATCGTCTTGCACGTCCGAATAATGCCTCCCTCATTTCTTTTATTTTGTTATACCAATACAAGCTCGTTCGTCATATCAATCATAATCTTCACAAACATAGAGATCATCAATAAAGTTTATCCCCGCCAAGAGAAGGAGCTTTCCCTTAATGATGAGTTTACACAACACGCATAGGACTCCGCCTCCACCATTCGACCACATGAAGAAGGACCTGTCGGAAGGTTTTTGTTTGTAAGATAAAAGATCACCTGATAATGTGTGTGTGTGTGTGTGTGTGTGTGTGTGTGTGTGTGTGTGTGTGTTGCCCATCCCTGCTATATAGCGCCAGTGGAGGAAACTTTCTTCAAGGGCCAGATGGTCGGTTCAAGCCCCGTCATGCTGTACAGGCAATTTTTTTTATGAGTGGCGCCAGTTATATATCGCTCAAGCTGCCCCCAGAGAACTCATTCTTGATTCACGGGACGGTTTTTCTAGAGTGAGTCCAGGTCACGATGGGTGGTCTTCTGGACAGCATGTGTGGGCCAGTCTTAGGCCACTCGGCGGTGACTGAAAAAATCCCAGGTGATAGCGTGGAGTTCAGACCGACATTGTCAATGGCGTGATGAATGTGAACCACAGCACGCTAACCACTCAGCCACCGCCACTATAATGTTAATGTATTTATGAATATTCATTTGTCAGTACACAATTATATTTTGAGCACTCACACCTCTGTGTAGCCAATAATGGGGAGGGTGACAGAGATAGACAGACAGACAGACAAACAGAGACAAAGAGTATCGCACCACATTCAGACAGATAGACAGAGCAAAACAAGAACAAAAAAATCGAGCCGAAAGGGAACGGCAACATATATAGAATATGAAGACAAGCAAGAGACCAGACCGACAAATCAAATACTCAAATCGTCAAACAAATGTGCCGAATATGCGAACGCTGATGACCCGAGGCATATATACAAACTGAGACGCTGATTGTTCGAAAGACCTTGGCAATCAAAAGACATCAGTAGTCACACAAAAAAAAACATAACTAACATAACTGTTTTCGGGTATAATCATACCGTGGGAGTAAGAGACTCATCAGGAAAGTCTCCACTGCAGGATGGGAGATGTGAAGGTTGTGTAGCTTTCAAAAACAATTTTATTTATGTAGGAAAGTCACTTTTTTTTATCCGACCAGCTGAACACTATCACCATCAGTTTTGGCTTATTAGTAAAGATCAGCATTGGCATATACGAGTAAATAAGAAATACATCGAATAAATAATATGAATCGTACCACTGCAACCAATAAAAAAACATCGAATTCAGTTTATCATGTTAAGAGAGAAAATGTTTAATGATTTGTTGGTAAATGTCAGATCTCCAATAAGACGTAAATTAGTATCAGTGAAGACTTTGGAGATGTTAAACACACGCACCCTTACTAAATATGTTTAAAGCATTTTTAAAACAACCCAAAATAAAACAAGGACAGTAGTAACTGGGCTTTCCGCTTTTGCTCCTCCAGACTCTATACATGAGCATCGCCTCACAGTTTTCTTACACGTCAATTAAACTCTGCTTGAAGGTTCCAGATCTGAACACCTTCATTAGCTTGTCTCTCTATATCACGACGCTATAATGCTGATAGACACGAGAATTATTAATGGGGGCGCCGGCATGGAGTCCCTCGTGGATGGGATGCAGGAGGGCTGTCAGGCCGTCACCCTCGGATGAAGCAAGGCAGTCAGGGTCCAGCCAGTCCAGCTCCTAGAGACCCACCAGAGCGTTTCAGTGTCAGGCCGGCGCGTCGCCCTGCTGCCGCCATTCCTCGTTCCTTCCTTGCTGGTGGTGTTAGAGACTTGGGGTCATGTTACAAGACATTTCGCCGCCAAGAACACACATTTGACAAGGCTTTCGTAGGAGTTGTGGGCATTTCCAGGAGTAGTTTATGACCCTGGTGGAGACTGACCCTTCTCTATACCGTGAACCTGAGGAAACACTCATTAGGACGACAGACCCCCTCTTTGGCCTCGAAATCGCTGATGTGAGTAGCGAAAGTGTCTTATAATACCGACCTCGGTGTGCGGAAGACAGAGATAGAATGAACAGATAAATTGGTCCTTACTCAATAGCTCTGCGGCGGCTAGTCCTGTCGAATCATTGTCTGATAAGATCTTGAGCCACGGAGATTGTTTATCATAACGTATATTCTCATTCCATATTAAACTTGCAGTGTCTCAAATTTATACTCATTTTCATGTCAGGGTGCCGGGAATCAGTGGTTGACTCTCATGATGTATCTGTAATCATGCATCTCCTATATAGAGAATGATTTATACAGCACTCTATCGACTTTAGATGGCGTTTAGTACATCTCCAATTTCCCCTACCTTTTCTATTAATCTCACTCCACCTGTTATTAATCTTATTGATTTGTTTCGCATAATGTTTTAAGACAATAGAGTTCAACAATTACTGAAGCGAGAAAATGCCAACTTCTTACTCCCTAAGGCCATATTTTCAAACGAATCGGACTCCGTTATGACTGTTTTCCAAGGCCACAGAAGATTAACCTGTTTGTCACGGGTGATTTTACCATTCGGGGTGCAGAAGGCGTGTGCACCTATCACCAGCATCACAAAACAGTCCCTGAGAACCACAGCCACTTTTGAGAGGCTTTTCAAACAGGCGAACCGAGGCGCCGATAACTTTAAGAATAAGACTTCCTTCCATCCAGCCAATCAGCTCCGTAGCTAACCAGAACCTCCCTCCATCCAGCCAATCAGCTCCGTAACCAGACACTCCCTCCATCAGCCAATCAACTTCCGTAGCGATCTTCCCTACAAAAGGTGTAACTAGCTCTAGATTTCGCCCATGCAATGTCAACTCCGAGCTCCCTAAAACGGCATATCTCAAACCGAGGTGATGTGGTAAATCTCAACCCTGTATAGGGTAAGCAAAGGAAAAAATACCCCCATCTCAAGAAATCAAAATCCGTGGCTGGCCCCGAGGCAAGATAACCTTCAGAAGGCTAAATGGACATAAAGCTGGATTGCCTCACGCAGCTAACCCACAAAAACAAGCAAACATTCAAAAACAAAAGCAAGCTGCATGGAAGTAAGGTGGAATTACCCTTCCAAGAAAACTCACAAACTCGGACGAACACTCAAAAAACACAATAAAAGCACCATGCACGTAGTGGTGGACATACCCTCGAAGAGAACTCACGAACTCAAACAAGCATTGAGAAATACAATAAAGCAACATGGACGTGCGGGTTGAATTACCCTCGATGATAACTCACAAGGTGAAGTGTTCCTTCAGACACAATAACAACAAACACGGAGCGATGGAAGGCACAATGTCGCGTTTATCGACCCCCTGGCAATGCCTACGCAAGGCTATTGTGCGCCGCCCGTACAAGTGTGGCCAGCCTGCTGCTGCTCCTGCTGTTGGCCGGCCACGTGGTCACCTGGCCTACGCCTACCATCAGCAGGACCAGGTGACCTCCTGCAGGGCATGCCGCGCTGTGCTCCCGTGCTCGTCCTCCTCCTGACGCACGGACGATTCCCTGCGTGGCGTGGCTCGCCGTTCACGTCACCTATAGTGACGATCTCGCGCGAGGCGCCCTCCGCGTGCTAAACAACCTGCAGGCACAGCCCCTGCTGCACGGACTGGGCCTGGGACCCCCAGACGCCCTGCACACCCTCACCTACTGGTGGTGGGTCCTGCAAGGGCTGCTGCTCGCTACCCTGGCGAGCTTCATCTCGGGACCCAGCACCCCGGACAAAGACAACCCTGATGATGACAACCCTGACGATGACACCCCTGGCGCTGACCCTGACGGTGATCCTCACCCTGTGGGTGACTTTGAAGTGGAACTGGGGAGGTGGTGGTGGCGGTGGAGGATGGACAGCAAGGTGCATTAACAGCAACATGCACGTAACTGTTGAATTACCTCTCCAAGATAACTCACAAAGTGAAGTGTTCCTTGAGACACACAATAACAACAAACACGGAGCGATGGAAGGCACAATGTCGCGTTTACCAACGCACTGCCAACGCCTATGAAAGGCTATTATGCGCCGCCCGTACAAGTGTGTGGCCGGCCTGCTGCTGCTCCTGCTGCTGGCCGGCCACGTAGCCACCTGGCCTACGCCTACCATCAGCAAGGCCAGGTGACCTCCTGCGGGGCATTGCCGCGCTATGCTCCGTGCTCATCGTGCCATCCGTCGCCCTCCTCCAGCCATCCGGAGTTCGCTTAATGCGGTGGGCATGGCTCGCCGTTCACGTCACCTATAGTGACGACCTCGTGCGAAGGCCCTCGCTGTGCAATACGACCTGCAGGCACAGCCCTGCTGCACGCCCTGGGCCTGGGACCCACCGACGCCCTGCACCCTCGGCTACTGGTGGTGGGTCCTGCAGGGCTGCTGCTCGCTACCCTGGCGAGCTTCATCTCGGGACCCAGCGCCCCTGATTACTACAGCCCCGACGATGACAGCCCTGACGATAACAACCCTGACGACGACAACCTTGACGATGACCTGACGGTGATCTTGACACTGAAAGTGAAGAGTGTCAGCAGAAGTACAGTAACTCCAAACACGGAGCGATGGAAGGCACAATGTCGCGTTTATCAACGCCCTGCCAACGCCTACGCAAGGCTAATATGCGCCGCCCGTACAAGTGTGTGGCCGGCCTGCTGCTGCTCCTGCTGCTGGCCGGCCACGTGGTCCCTGGCCTACGCCTACCATCAGCAGGACCAGGTGACCTCCTGCGGGGCACTGCCGCGCTGTGCTCCGTGCTCGTCCTCCTCCTGACGCACGGACATGATTCCTTGCGTAGGGTGTGGCTCGCCGCTCACGTCACCTATAGTGACGACCTCGCGCAGTGCGCTCCGCGTGCTACGACCTGCAGGCACAGCCCTTGCTGCACGGACTGGGCCTGGGACCCTCCGACGTCCTGCACCTCGCCTACTGGTGGTGGGTCCTGCAAGGGCTGCTGCTCGCTACCTGGCGAGCTTCATTTCAGGAGCCAGCGCCCCTGACGATGAGAACCCTTACGATGACAACCCTGATGATGACAAATCTGATGATGACAACCCTGACGATGACCCTGGTCTTGATCTTGACCCTGTGTTTGAAGAGGATGACTTTGAAGAAGTGGAACTGAGGGAGGTGGTGGTGGTGGTGGAGGCAGTGAATTGGCAGTTCAGGGGTGGGGCTCTAGTCCCCCTCCTGTCCCGCCGTCCACCACCCTCAGGGGTGAGGAGGAGGGAAGACGAGGATGAGTTTGAGGACATGGATCAGAGGGAGGTGATGGAGGCGGTGGAGGAGGGCAGTTCAGGGGTGGGTGACCTTGCCGCCCCTCTCAGGCCACCTGCCGAGGAGATTGAAGAGGATGGCTTTGAGGAGGTGGACCGGGTGGAGATGGACCAGGAAGAGGTGGTGGAGGTGGTGGTGGGGCAGTTCAGGGGTGGGCGCTGCTGCCCCCTCGGACCCGCCCGCCCGCCACCCTGGTCCTGTTGAGTAAGGAGGGTGAAGGCGAGGATGACTTTGACAGAAGTAAGCGAGAGGGACGTGGCAGCGATGGAGTAAGGCCAGTGAAGAATGTATAAAAAAAGAAACTAAATAAAAAAATATATATAAAATACTAAAAAAACTTAAAATGAAATACAAAAGATTAGGATTAAGATTAATGAAAAAATCAAACCAAATACAAAATACATAAAAAACAAAATAAAAAGTAAAAAAATCAAACCCCAATACAAAATGTGAGGTAAAGGTTAAGGATCACATTTCTTTGCGTCAAAAAGGAGCAATGGTTTCACCCGACGAGAAGAAAACTTTTAAAATCATAAAGTATTAAAAGCTCCGTTCACAGCTTGGAAATAACGACCGGTAAACTTGGTTAAGCTTTAAGATCGATCAAAACAAAACAAAAGTCATCGGCCAGTGAGTATATGTCTTGAACGACTTGACAAAAAAAAAAAAAGGACAATAATTAATCTCACATTGCAGTTCAAACTGTCCTTGCGCAATGGAACATCAAACAAATACAGTGTGTGTGTGTGTGTGTGTGTGTGTGTGTGTGTGTGTGTGTGTGTGTGTGTGTGTGTGTGTGTGTGTGTGTGTGTGTGTGTGTGTGTGTGTGTGTGTGTGTGTGTGTGTGTGTGTGTGTGTGTGTGTGTGTGTGTGTGTGTGTGTGTGTGTGTGTGTGTGTGTGTGTGTGTGTGTGTGTGTGTGTGTGTGTGTGTGTGTGTGTGTGTGTGTGTGTGTGTGTGTGTGGGGGTGTGTGTGGGTGTGTGTGTGTGTGTTGTGTGTGTGTGTGTGTGTGTGTGTGTGTGTGTGTGTGTGTGTGTGTGTGTGTGTGTGTGTGTGTGTGTGTGATGTATGTGATGTGTGTGATATGATTCCTTTCAGTGATTGCGTGTGGTGTGTTTCCTTTCCAGGTGATGTTGTGTGACATGTTTCCTTTCCTGGTAATGTTGTGTGATATATTTCCTTTTCAGGTAATGTTGTGTGATATGTTTCCTTGCAATGTAATGTTGTTTGGTATGTTTCCTTTCCAGGTAATGATGTGTGATATGTTTCCTTTCCAGGTAATGTTGTGTGATATGTTTCCTTTTAAGGTAATGTTGTGTGATATGTTTCCTTTTAAGGTAATGTTGTGTGATATGTTTCCTTTTAAGGTAATGTTGTGTGATATGTTTCCTTTTAAGGTAATGTTGTGTGATATGTTTCCTTTTCAGGTAATGTTGTGTGATATGTTTCCTTTTCAGGTAATGTTGTGTGATATGTTTCCTTCCCAGGTAATGTTGTGTGATATATTTCCTTTTCAGGTAATGTTGTGTGATATGTTTCCTTTTCAGGTAATGTTGTGTTATATGTTTCCTTTTCAGGTAATGTTGTGTGATATATTTCCTTTTCAAGTAATGTTGTGTGATATGTTTCCTTTTAAGGTAATGTTGTGTGATATGTTTCCTTTTAAGGTAATGTTGTGTTATATGTTTCCTTTCCAGGTAATGTTGTGTGATATGTTTCCTTTTCAGGTAATGTTGTGTTATATGTTTCCTTTCCAGGTAATGTTGTGTGATATGTTTCCTTTTCAGGTAATGTTGTGTGATATGTTTCCTTCCCAGGTAATGTTGTGTGATATGTTTCCTTTTCAGGTAATGTTGTGTGATATATTTCCTTTCCAGGTAATGTTGTGTGATGTTTCCTTTCCAGGTAATGTTGTGTGATATGTTTCCTTTCCAGGTAATGTTGTGTGATATGTTTCCTTTCCCGGTAATGTTGTGTGATATGTTTCCTTTCAGGTAATGTTGTGTGATATGTTTCCTTTCCAGGTAATGTTGTGTGATATGTTTCCTTTCAGGTAATGTTGTGTAATATGTTTCCTTTCAGGTAATGTTGTGTTATGTGTTTCCTTTCCAGGTAATGTTGTGTGATATGTTTCCTTTCTAGGTATTGTTGTGTGATATGTTTCCTTTCAGGTAATGTTGTGTGATATGTTTCCTTTCAGGTAATGTTGTGTGATATGTTTCCTTTTCAGTTAATGTTGTGTGATATGTTTCCTTCCCAGGTAATGTTGTGTGATATGTTTCCTTTCAGGTAATGTTGTGTGATATGTTTCCTTTCCAGGTAATGTTGTGTGATATGTTTCCTTTCAGGTAATGTTGTGATATGTTTCCTTTCCAGGTAATGTTGTGTGATATGTTTCCTTTCAGGTAATGTTGTGTGATATGTTTCCTTTCAGGTAATGTTGTGTGATATGTTTCCTTTCAGGTAATGTTGTGTGATATGTTTCCTTTCAGGTAATGTTGTGTGATATGTTTCCTTTCCAGGTAATGTTGTGTGATATGTTTCCTTTCAGGTAATGTTGTGTGATATGTTTCCTTTCCAGGTAATGTTGTGTGATATGTTTCCTTTCAGGTAATGTTGTGTGATATATTTCCTTTCAGGTAATGTTGTGTGATATGTTTCCTTTCAGGTAATGTTGTGTGATATGTTTCCTTTCAGGTAATGTTGTGTGATTTGTTTCCTTTCCTGTTAATGTTGTGTGATATGTTTCCTTTCAGGTAATGTTGTGTGATATGTTTCCTTTTCAGGTAATGTTGTGTGATATGTTTCCTTTCAGGTAATGTTGTGTGATATGTTTCCTTTCCAGGTAATGTTGTGTGATATATTTCCTTTCAGGTAATGTTGTGTGATATGTTTCCTTTCCAGGTAATGTTGTGTGATATGTTTCCTTTCAGGTAATGTTGTGTGATATGTTTCCTTTCCAGGTAATGTTGTGTGATATGTTTCCTTTCAGGTAATGTTGTGTGATATGTTTCCTTTCCAGGTAATGTTGTGTGATATGTTTCCTTTCAGGTAATGTTGTGTGATATATTTCCTTTCAGGTAATGTTGTGTGATATGTTTCCTTTCAGGTAATGTTGTGATATGTTTCCTTTCCAGGTAATGTTGTGTGATATGTTTCCTTTCAGGTAATGTTGTGTGATATGTTTCCTTTCAGGTAATGTTGTGTGATATGTTTCCTTTCAGGTAATGTTGTGATATGTTTCCTTTCAGGTAATGTTGTGTGATATGTTTCCTTTCCAGGTAATGTTGTGTGATATGTTTCCTTTCAGGTAATGTTGTGTGATATGTTTCCTTTCAGGTAATGTTGTGTGATATGTTTCCTTTCAGGTAATGTTGTTGTGATATGTTTCCTTTCCAGGTAATGTTGTGTGATATATTTCCTTTCAGGTAATGTTGTGTGATATGTTTCCTTTCCAGGTAATGTTGTGTGATATTTCCTTTCAGGTAATGTTGTGTGATATGTTTCCTTTCCAGGTAATGTTGTGTGATATGTTTCCTTTCAGGTAATGTTGTGTGATATATTTCCTTTCCAGGTAATGTTGTGTGATATGTTTCCTTTCAGGTAATGTTGTGTGATATGTTTCCTTTCAGGTAATGTTGTGTGATATGTTTCCTTTCCAGGTAATGTTGTGTGATATGTTTCCTTTCAGGTAATGTTGTGTGATATGTTTCCTTTCCAGGTAATGTTGTGTGATATTTCCTTTCCAGGTAATGTTGTGTGATATGTTTCCTTTCAGGTAATGTTGTGTGATATGTTTCCTTTCAGGTAATGTTGTGTGATATTTCCTTTCCAGGTAATGTTGTGTGATATGTTTCCTTTCCAGGTAATGTTGTGTGATATGTTTCCTTTCAGGTAATGTTGTGTGATATGTTTCCTTTCAGGTAATGTTTTGTGATATGTTTCCTTTCAGGTAATGTTGTGTGATATGTTTCCTTTCAGGTAATGTTGTGTGATATATTTCCTTTCAGGTAATGTTGTGTGATATGTTTCCTTTCAGGTAATGTTGTGTGATATGTTTCCTTTCCAGGTAATGTTGTGTGATATGTTTCCTTTCAGAGTAATGTTGTGTGATATGTTTCCTTTCAGGTAATGTTGTGTGATATGTTTCCTTTCAGGTAATGTTGTGATATGTTTCCTTTCAGGTAATGTTGTGATATGTTTCCTTTCCAGGTAATGTTGTGTGATATGTTTCCTTTCCAGGTAATGTTGTGATATGTTTCCTTTCCAGGTAATGTTGTGTGATATGTTTCCTTTCCAGGTAATGTTGTGTGATATGTTTCCTTTCCAGGTAATGTTGTGTGATATGTTTCCTTTCAGGTAATGTTGTGTGATATGTTTCCTTTCCAGGTAATGTTGTGTGATATGTTTCCTTTCCAGGTAATGTTGTGTGATATGTTTCCTTTCAGGTAATGTTGTGTGATATATTTCCTTTCAGGTAATGTTGTGTGATATGTTTCCTTTCCAGGTAATGTTGTGATATGTTTCCTTTCAGGTAATGTTGTGTGATATGTTTCCTTTCCAGGTAATGTTGTGTGATATATTTCCTTTCAGGTAATGTTGTGTGATATGTTTCCTTTCAGGTAATGTTGTGTGATATGTTTCCTTTCAGGTAATGTTGTGTGATATGTTTCCTTTCCAGGTAATGTTGTGTGATATGTTTCCTTTCAGGTAATGTTGTGTGATATGTTTCCTTTCAGGTAATGTTGTGTGATATGTTTCCTTTCAGGTAATGTTGTGTGATATGTTTCCTTTCCAGGTAATGTTGTGTGATATGTTTCCTTTCAGGTAATGTTGTGTGATATGTTTCCTTTCAGGTAATGTTGTGTGATATGTTTCCTTTCAGGTAATGTTGTGTGATATATTTCCTTTCAGGTAATGTTGTGTGATATGTTTCCTTTCCAGGTAATGTTGTGTGATATGTTTCCTTTCAGGTAATGTTGTGTGATATGTTTCCTTTCAGGTAATGTTGTGTGATATGTTTCCTTTCCAGGTAATGTTGTGTGATATTTTTCCTTTCCAGGTAATGTTGTGTGATATGTTTCCTTTCCAGGTAATGTTGTGTGATATGTTTCCTTTCCAGGTAATGTTGTGTGATATGTTTCCTTTCAGGTAATGTTGTGTGATATGTTTCCTTTCAGGTAATGTTGTGTGATATGTTTCCTTTCCAGGTAATGTTGTGATATGTTTCCTTTCAGGTAATGTTGTGTGATATGTTTCCTTTCAGGTAATGTTGTGTGATATGTTTCCTTTCAGGTAATGTTGTGATATGTTTCCTTTCGAGGTAATGTTGTGTGATATGTTTCCTTTCCAGGTAATGTTGTGTGATATATTTCCTTTTCAGGTAATGTTGTGATATGTTTCCTTTCCAGGTAATGTTGTGATATGTTTCCTTTCAGGTAATGTTGTGTGATATGTTTCCTTTCAGGTAATGTTGTGTGATATGTTTCCTTTCAGGTAATGTTGTGTGATATGTTTCCTTTCCAGGTAATGTTGTGTGATATGTTTCCTTTCAGGTAATGTTGTGTGATATGTTTCCTTTCCAGGTAATGTTGTGTGATATGTTTCCTTTCAGGTAATGTTGTGTGATATGTTTCCTTTCCAGGTAATGTTGTGTGATATGTTTCCTTTCAGGTAATGTTGTGTGATATGTTTCCTTTCCAGGTAATGTTGTGTGATATATTTCCTTTCAGGTAATGTTGTGTGATATGTTTCCTTTCCAGGTAATGTTGTAATATGTTTCCTTTCAGGTAATGTTGTGTGATATGTTTCCTTTCCAGGTAATGTTGTGTGATATGTTTCCTTTCCAGGTAATGTTGTGTGATATGTTTCCTTTCAGGTAATGTTGTGTGATGTTTCCTTTCCAGGTAATGTTGTGTGATATGTTTCCTTTCCAGGTAATGTTGTGTGATATGTTTCCTTTCAGGTAATGTTGTGTGATATGTTTCCTTTCAGGTAATGTTGTGTGATATGTTTCCTTTCCAGGTAATGTTGTGTGATATGTTTCCTTTCAGGTAATGTTGTGTGATATGTTTCCTTTCCAGGTAATGTTGTGTGATATGTTTCCTTTCAGGTAATGTTGTGTGATCTGTTTCCTTTCCAGGTAATGTTGTGTGATAAGTTTCCTTACCAGGTAATGTGGTGTGATATTTTTCCTTTCAGGTAATGTTGTGTGATATGTTTCCTTTCCAGGTAATGTTGTGTGATATGTTTCCTTTCAGGTAATGTTGTGTGATATATTTCCTTTCCAGGTAATGTTGTGTGATATGTTTCCTTTCAGGTAATGTTGTGTGATATGTTTCCTTTCAGGTAATGTTGTGTGATATGTTTCCTTTCCAGGTAATGTTGTGTGATATGTTTCCTTTCAGGTAATGTTGTGTGATATGTTTCCTTTCCAGGTAATGTTGTGTGATATATTTCCTTTCCAGGTAATGTTGTGTGATATGTTTCCTTTCAGGTAATGTTGTGTGATATGTTTCCTTTCAGGTAATGTTGTGTGATATGTTTCCTTTCAGGTAATGTTGTGTGATATGTTTCCTTTCCAGGTAATGTTGTGTGATATGTTTCCTTTCCAGGTAATGTTCTGTGATATGTTTCCTTTCAGGTAATGTTGTGTGATATGTTTCCTTTCCAGGTAATGTTGTGTGATATGTTTCCTTTCGTAATGTTGTGTGATATGTTTCCTTTCAGGTAATGTTGTGATATGTTTCCTTTCCAGGTAATGTTGTGTGATATGTTTCCTTTCAGGTAATGTTGTGTGATATGTTTCCTTTCAGGTAATGTTGTGTGATATGTTTCCTTTCAGGTAATGTTGTGTGATATATTTCCTTTCAGGTAATGTTGTGATATGTTTCCTTTCCAGGTAATGTTGTGTGATATGTTTCCTTTCAGGTAATGTTGTGTGATATGTTTCCTTTCAGGTAATGTTGTGTGATATGTTTCCTTTCAGGTAATGTTGTGTGATATATTTCCTTTCAGGTAATGTTGTGTGATATGTTTCCTTTCAGGTAATGTTGTGTGATATGTTTCCTTTCCAGGTAATGTTGTGTGATATGTTTCCTTTCAGGTAATGTTGTGATATGTTTCCTTTCCAGGTAATGTTGTGTGATATGTTTCCTTTCAGGTAATGTTGTGATATGTTTCCTTTCCAGGTAATGTTGTGTGATATGTTTCCTTTCAGGTAATGTTGTGTGATATGTTTCCTTTCAGGTAATGTTGTGTGATATGTTTCCTTTCCAGGTAATGTTGTGTGATATGTTTCCTTTCAGGTAATGTTGTGTGATATGTTTCCTTTCAGGTAATGTTGTGATATGTTTCCTTTCCAGGTAATGTTGTGTGATATGTTTCCTTTCAGGTAATGTTGTGATATGTTTCCTTTCCAGGTAATGTTGTGTGATATATTTCCTTTCCAGGTAATGTTGTGATATGTTTCCTTTCCAGGTAATGTTGTGTGATATGTTTCCTTTCCAGGTAATGTTGTGTGATATGTTTCCTTTCAGGTAATGTTGTGTGATATGTTTCCTTTCCAGGTAATGTTGTGTGATATGTTTCCTTTCAGGTAATGTTGTGATATGTTTCCTTTCCAGGTAATGTTGTGTGATATGTTTCCTTTCCAGGTAATGTTGTGTGATATGTTTCCTTTCAGAGTAATGTTGTGTGATATGTTTCCTTTTCAGGTAATGTTGTGTGATATGTTTCCTTTCAGGTAATGTTGTGTGATATGTTTCCTTTCCAGGTAATGTTGTGTGATATGTTTCCTTTCAAGGTAATGTTGTGTGATATGAATACTTTCCAGGTAATGTTGTGTGATCTGTTTCATTTCAGGTAATGTTGTGTGATATGTTTCCTTTCCAGGTAATGTTGTGTGATATGTTTCCTTTCCAGGTAATGTTGTGTGATATGTTTCCTTTCAGGTAATGTTGTGTGATATGTTTCCTTTCCAGGTAATGTTGTGTGATATGTTTCCTTTCAGGTAATGTTGTGTGATATGTTTCCTTTCCAGGTAATGTTGTGTGATATGTTTCCTTTCCAGGTAATGTTGTGTCATATGTTTCCTTTCAGGTAATGTTGTGTGATATGTTTCCTTTCAGGTAATGTTGTGATATGTTTCCTTTTCAGGTAATGTTGTGTGATATGTTTCCTTTCCAGGTAATGTTGTGTGATATGTTTCCTTTCCAGGTAATGTTGTGTGATATGATTCCTTTCAGGTAATGTTGTGTGATATGTTTCCTTTCCAGGTAATGTTGTGTGATATGTTTCCTTTCCAGGTAATGTTGTGTAATATGTTTCCTTTCAGGTAATGTTGTGTGATATGTTTCCTTTCAGGTAATGTTGTGTGATATGTTTCCTTTCAGGTAATGTTGTGTGATATATTTCCTTTCCAGGTAATGTTGTGTGATATGTTTCCTTTCCAGTTAATGTTGTGTGATATGTTTCCTTTCAGGTAATGTTGTGTGATATGTTTCCTTTCCAGGTAATGTTGTGTGATATGTTTCCTTTCAGGTAATGTTGTGTGATATGTTTCCTTTTCAGGTAATGTTGTGTGATATGTTTCCTTTCCAGGTAATTTTGTGTGATATGTTTCCTTTCCAGGTAATATTGTGTGATATATTTCCTTTCAGGTAATGTTGTGTGATATGATTCATTTCAAGGTAATGTTGTGTGATATGTTTCCTTTACAGGAAATGTTGTGTGATATGTTTCCTTTCAGGTAATGTTGTGTGATATGTTTCCTTTCCAGGTAATGTTGTGTGATATGTTTCCTTTCAGGTAATGTTGTGTGATATGTTTCCTTTCCAGGTAATGTTGTGATATGTTTCCTTTCAGGTAATGTTGTGTGATATGTTTCCTTTCAGGTAATGTTGTGTGATATGTTTCCTTTCAGGTAATGTTGTGTGATATGTTTCCTTTCAGGTAATGTTGTGTTATATGTTTCCTTCTCAGGTAATGTTGTGTGATATGTTTACTTTTCTGGTAATGTTTTGTGATATGTTTCCTTTCCAGGTAATGTTGTGTGATATGTTTCCTTTCCAGGTAATGTTGTGTGATATTTTTCCTTTCAGGTAATGTTGTGATATGTTTCCTTTCAGGTAATGTTGTGTGATATGTTTCCTTTCCAGGTAATGTTGTGTGATATATTTCCTTTCAAGGTAATGTTGTGTGATATGTTTCCTTTCCAGGTAATGTTGTGTGATATGTTTCCTTTCAGGTAATGTTGTGTGATATGTTTCCTTTCCAGGTAATGTTGTGATATGTTTCCTTTCAGGTAATGTTGTGTGATATGTTTCCTTTCCAGGTAATGTTGTGTGATATGTTTCCTTTCAGGTAATGTTGTGTGATATGTTTCCTTTCCAGGTAATGTTGTGTGATATGTTTCCTTTCAGGTAATGTTGTGTGATATGTTTCCTTTCCAGGTAATGTTGTGTGATATGTTTCCTTTCCAGGTAATGTTGTGTGATATGTTTCCTTTCCAGGTAATGTTGTGTGATATGTTTCCTTTCAGGTAATGTTGTGATATATTTCCTTTCAGGTAATGTTGTGTGATATGTTTCCTTTCAGGTAATGTTGTGTGATATGTTTCCTTTCCAGGTAATGTTGTGTGATATGTTTCCTTTCAGGTAATGTTGTGTGATATGTTTCCTTTCAGGTAATGTTGTGTGATATGTTTCCTTTCCAGGTAATGTTGTGTGATATGTTTCCTTTCAGGTAATGTTGTGTGATATGTTTCCTTTCCAGGTAATGTTGTGTGATATGTTTCCTTTCAGGTAATGTTGTGTGATATGTTTCCTTTCCAGGTAATGTTGTGTAATATTTTTCCTTTCCAGGTAATGTTGTGTGATATATTTCCTTTCAAGGTAATGTTGTGTGATATGTTTCCTTTCCAGGTAAGGTTGTGTAATATGTTTCCTTTCAGGTAATGTTGTGTGATATGTTTCCTTTCAGGTAATGTTGTGATATATTTCCTTTCAGGTAATGTTGTGTGATATGTTTCCTTTCCAGGTAATGTTGTGTGATATGTTTCCTTTCAGGTAATGTTGTGTGATATGTTTCCTTTCCAGGTAATGTTGTGTGATATGTTTCCTTTCCAGGTAATGTTGTGTGATATGTTTCCTTTCCAGGTAACGTTGTGTGATATGTTTCCTTTCAGGTAATGTTGTGTGATATGTTTCCTTTCAGGTAATGTTGTGTGATATGTTTCCTTTCAGGTAATGTTGTGTGATATGTTTCCTTTCCAGGTAATGTTGTAATATGTTTCCTTTCAGGTAATGTTGTGTGATATGTTTCCTTTCCAGGTAATGTTGTGATATGTTTCCTTCTCAGGTAATGTTGTGTGATATATTTCCTTTCCAGGTAATGTTGTGTGATATGTTTCCTTTCCAGGTAATTTAGTGTGATATGTTTCCTTTCAGGTAATGTTGTGTGATATGTTTCCTTTCAGGTAATGTTGTGTGATATGTTTCCTTTCCAGGTAATGTTGTTTGATATGTTTCCTTTCAGGTAATGTTGTGTGATATGTTTCCTTTCAGGTAATGTTGTGTAATATGTTTCCTTTCAGGTAATGTTGTGTGATATGTTTCCTTTCAGATAATGTTGTGATATGTTTCCTTTCCAGGTAATGTTGTGTAATATGTTTCCTTTCCAGGTAATGTTGTGTAATATGTTTCCTTTACAGGTAATGTTGTGTGATATTTTTCCTTACGAGGTAATGTTGTGTGATATGTTTCCTTTCAGGTAATGTTGTGATATGTTTTCTTTCCAGGTAATATTGTGTGACATGTTTCCTTTCCAGGTAATGTTGTGTGATATGTTTCCTTTCCAGGTAATATTGTGTAATATGTTTCCTTTCCAGGTAATGTTGTGTGATATGTTTCCTTTCCAGGTAATGTTGTGTGATATGTTTCCTTTCCAGGTAATGTTGTGTGATATGTTTCCTTTTTAGGTAATGTTTTGTGATATGTTTCCTTCCCAGGTAATGTTGTGTGATATGTTTCCTTTCCAGGTAATGTTGTGTGATATGTTTCCTTTCCAGGTAATGTTGTGTGATATGTTTCCTTCCCAGGTAATATTGTGTTATGTTTCCTTTCAGGTAATATTGTGTGATATTTCCTTTCAGGTAATATTGTGTGATATGTTTCCTTTCCAGGTAATATTGTATATATGTTTCCTTTCAGGTAATGTTGTGTTATACGTTTCCTTTCAGGTAATGTTGTGTGATATGTTTCCTTTATAGGTAATGTTGTGTGATATGTTTCCTTTCCAGGTAATGTTGTGATATGTTTCCTTTCCAGGTAATGTTGTGTGATATGTTTCCTTTCAGGTAATGTTGTGTGATATGTTTCCTTTCAGGTAATGTTGTGTGATATGTTTCCTTTCCAGGTAATGTTGTTTGATATGTTTCCTTTCAGGTAATGTTGTGTGATATGTTTCCTTTCAGGTAATAGTTTGTGATATGTTTCCTTTCCAGGTAATGTTGTGTGATATGTTTCCTTCCCAGGTAATGTTGTGTGATATGTTTCCTTTTCTGGTAATGTTTTGTGATATGTTTCCTTTCCAGGTAATGTTGTGTGATATGTTTCCTTTCCAGGTAATGTTGTGTGATATGTTTCCTTTCCAGGTAACGTTGTGTGATGTTTCCTTTCCAGATAATATTGTGTGATATATTTCCTTTCAGGTAATGTTGTGTGATATGATTCCTTTCAAGGTAATGTTGTGTGATATGTTTCCTTTCCAGGTAATGTTGTGTGATATGTTTCCTTTCCAGGTAATATTGTGTGATATGTTTCCTTTCCAGGTAATGTTGTGTGATATGTTTCCTTCCCAGGTAATGTTGTGTGATATGTTTCCTTTTCAGGTAATGTTTTGTGATATGTTTCCTTCCCAGGTAATGTTGTGTGATATGTTTCCTTTTCAGGTAATGTTGTGTGATATGTTTCCTTTCCAGGTAATGTTGTGTGATATGTTTCCTTTACAGGTAATGTTGTGTGATGTTTACTTTAATGTTAATATTGTGTGATATGTTTCCTTTCAAGGTAATATTGTGTGATATATTTCCTTTCCATGTAATATTGTGTAATATGTTTCCTTTCCTGGTAATATTGTGTGATATGTTTCCTTTCCAGGTAATATTGTGTAATATGTTTCCTTTCCAGGTAATATTGTGTAATATTTTTCCTTTCCAGGTAATGTTGTGTGATATGTTTCCTTTCTAGGTAATGTTGTGTGATATGTTTCCTTTTCAGGTAATATTGTGTGACATGTTTCCTTTCCAGGTAATGTTGTGTGATATGTTTCCTTTCCAGGTAATATTGTGTAATATGTTTCCTTTCCAGGTAATGTTGTGTTATATGTTTCCTTTCCAGTTAATGTTGTTTGATATGTTTCCTTTCCAGGTAATGTTGTGTGATATCTCTCCTTCCCAGATAATGTTGTGTGATATGTTTCCTTTCCATTTAATGTCGTGTGATATGTTTCCTCCCTAGGTAATGTTGTGTGATATGTTTCCTTTCCAGGTAATGTTGTGTGATATGTTTCCTTTCCAGGTAATGTTGTGTGATATGTTTCCTTTCCAGGTAATGTTGTGTGATATGATTCCTTTCCAGATAATGTTGTGTGATATGATTCCTTTCCAGGTAATGTTGTGTGATATGTTTCCTTTCCAGATAATGTTGTGTGATATGATTCCTTTCAGGTAATGTTGTGTGATATGTTTCCTTTCCAGGTAATGTTGTGTGATATGTTTCCTTTCCAGGTAATATTGTGTGATATGTTTCCTTTCCAGGTAATGTTGTGTGATATGTTTCCTTCCCAGGTAATGTTGTGATATGTTTCCTTTTCAGGTAATGTTTTGTGATATGTTTCCTTCCGAGGTAATGTTGTGTGATATGTTTCCTTTCCAGGTAATGTTGTGTGATATGTTTCCTTTCCAGGTAACGTTGTGTGATGTTTCCTTTCCAGGTAATATTGTGTGATATGTTTCCTTTCCAGGTAATGTTGTGTGATATGTTTTCTTTCCAGGTAACGTTGTGTGATGTTTCCTTTCCAGGTAATATTGTGTGATATATTTCCTTTCCAGGTAATATTGTGTGATATGTTTCCTTTCCAGGTAATATTGTGTAATATGTTTCCTTTCCAGGTAATGTTGTGTAATATGTTTCCTTTCCAGGTAATGTTGTGTGATATGTTTCCTTCCCAGGTAATGTTGTGTGATATGTTTCCTTTTCAGGTAATGTTGTGTGATATGTTTCCTTTCCAGGTAACGTTGTGTGATGTTTCCTTTCCAGGTAATATTGTGTGATATGTTTCCTTTCCAGGTAATATTGTGTGATATATTTCCTTTCCAGGTAATATTGTGTGATATGTTTCCTTTCCAGGTAATATTGTGTAACATGTTTCCTTTTCAGGTAATGCTGTGTTATATGTTTCCTTCCCAGGTAATGTTTTGTGATATGTTTCCTTTTCAGGTAATGTTTTGTGATATGTTTCCTTCCCAGGTAATGTTGTGTGATATATTTCCTTTCCAAGTAATGTTGTGTGATATGATTCCTTTCCAGGTAATGTTGTGTGATATGTTTCCTTTCACGGTAATGTTCTGTGATATGATTCCCTTCCAGGTAATGTTGTGTGATATGTTTCCGTTCCAGGTAATGTTGTGTGATATGTTTCCTTTCCAGGTAATGTTGTGTGATATGTTTCCTTTCCAGGTAATGTTGTGTGATATAATTCCTTTCCAGATAATGTTGTGTGATATATTTCCTTTCCAGGTAATGTTGTGTAATGTTTCCTTTCAGCTAATGTTGTGTGATATGATTCCTTTCCAGGTAATGTTGTGTGATATGTTTCCTTTCAGGTAATGTTGTGTGATATGTTTCCTTTCCAGGTAATGTTGTGTGATTTGATTCCTTTCCAAGTAATGTTGTGTGATATGTTTCCTTTCCAGGTAACGTTGTGTGATGTTTCCTTTCCAGGTAATATTGTGTGATATGTTTCCTTTCCAGGTAATATTGTGTGATATATTTCCTTTCCAGGTAATATTGTGTGATATGTTTCCTTTCCAGGTGATATTGTGTAATATGTTTCATTTCCAGGTAATATTGTGTAATATGTTTCCTTTCAAGGTAATGTTGTGTGATATGTTTCCTTTTCATGTAATATTGTGTGACATGTTTCTTTTCCAGGTAATGTTGTGTGATATGTTTCCTTTCCAGGTAATGTTGTGTGATATGTTTCCTTTCCAGGTAATGTTGTGTGATATGTTTCCTTTCCAGGTAATGTTGTGTTATATGTTTCCTTTCCATTTAATGTTGTGTGATATGTTTCCTTTCCAGGTAATGTTGTGTGATATGTCTCCTTCCCAGATAATGTTGTGTGATATGTTTCCTTTCCATTTAATGTCGTGTGATATGGTTCCTCCCCAGGTAATGTGTGATATGTTTCCTTTCAATTTAATGTCGTGTGATATGTTTCCTTTCCAGATAATGTTGTGTGATATATTTCCTTTCCAGATAATGTTGTGTGATATGATTCCTTTCAGGTAATGTTGTGTGATATGTTTCCTTTCCAGGTAATGTTGTGTGATATGTTTCCTTTCCAGGTAATATTGTGTGATATGTTTCCTTTCCAGGTAATGTTGTGTGATATGTTTCCTTCCCAGGTAATGTTGTGTGATATGTTTCCTTTTCAGGTAATGTTTTGTGATATGTTTCCTTCCGAGGTAATGTTGTGTGATATGTTTCCTTTCCAGGTAATGTTGTGTGATTTGTTTCCTTTCCAGGTAACGTTGTGTGATGTTTCCTTTCCAGGTAATATTGTGTGATATGCTTCCTTTCCAGGTAATATTGTGTGATATGTTTCCTTTCCAGGTAATATTGTGTGATATATATCCTTTCCAGGTAATTTTGTGTGATATGTTTCCTTTCCAGGTAATATTGAGTGATATATTTCCTTTCCAGGTAATGTTGTGTGATATGATTCCTTTCCAGGTAATGTTGTGTGATATGTTTCCTTTCCAGGTAATGTTGTGTGATATGTTTCCTTTCCAGGTAACGTTGTGTGATGTTTCCTTTCCAGGTAATTTTGTGTGATATGTTTCCTTTCCAGGTAATATTGTGTGATATATTTCCTTTCTTGGTAATGTTGTGTGATATGATTCATTTCCAGGTAATGTTGTGTAATATGTTTCCTTTCCAGGTAATGTTGTGTGATATGTTTCCTTCCCAGGTAATATTGTGTGATATGTTTCCTTTTCTGGTAATGTTTTGTGATATGTTTCCTTTCCAGGTAATGTTCTGTAATATGTTTCCTTCCCAGGTAATGTTTTGTGATATGTTTCCTTTCCAGGTAATGTTGTGTGATATGTTTCCTTTCCAGGTAACGTTGTGTGACGTTTCCTTTCCAGGTAATGTTGTGTGATATGTTTCCTTTCCAGGTAACGTTGTGTGATGTTTCCTTTCCAGGTAATATTGTGTGATATGTTTCCTTTCCAGGTAATATTGTGTGATATATTTCCTTTCCAGGTAATATTGTGTGATATGTTTCCTTTCCAGGTAATATTGTGTAATATGTTTCCTTTCCAGGTAATATTGTGTAATATGTTTCCTTTCCAGGTAATGTTGTGTGATATGTTTCCTTTTCTTGTAATATTGTGTGACATGTTTCCTTTCCAGGTAATGTTGTGTGATATGTTTCCTTTCCAGGTAATGTTGTGTTATATGTTTCCTTTCCAGGTAATGTTGTGTGATATGTTTCCTTTTCAGGTAATATTGTGTGACATGTTTCCTTTCCAGGTAATGTTGTGTGATATGTTTCCTTTCCAGCTAATATTGTGTAATATGTATCCTTTCCAGGTAATGTTGTGTGATATGTTTCCTTTCCATTTAATGTTGTGTGATATGTTTCCTTTCCAGGTAATGTTGTGTGATATGTCTCCTTCCCAGATAATGTTGTGTGATATGTTTCCTTTCCATTTAATGTCGTGTTATATGTTTCTTTTCCAGGTAATGTTGTGTGATATGTTTCCTTACCAGGTAATGTTGTGTGATATGATTTCTTCCCAGGTAATATTGTGTGATATGTTTCCTTTCCAGGTAATATTGTGTGATATGTTTCCTTCCCAGGTAATGTTGTGTGATATGTTTCCTTTCCAGGTAATATTGTGTGATATGTTTCCTTCCCAGGTAATGTTTTGTGGTATGTGTCCTTCCCATGTAATGTTGTGTGATATGTTTAATTTCCAGGTAATGCTGTGTGATATGTGTCCATCCCATGTAATGTTGTTTGATATGTTTCCGTTCCAGGTAATGTTGTGTGATATGTTTCCATCCCAGGTAATGTTGTGTGATATGTTTCCTTTCCATTAATGTCTTGTGATATGTTTCCTTTCCTGGTAATGTTGTGTGATATGTTTCCTTTCCATTTAATGTCGTGTGATATATTTCCTTTCCAGGTAATGTTGTGTGATATATTTTCTTTCCAGGTAATGTTGTGTGATATGTTTCCTTTCCAGGTAATGTTGTGTGATATGTTTCCTTCCCATGGAATGTTGTGTGATATGTTTCCTTTCCATTTAATGTTGTGTGATATGTTTCCTTTCCATTTAATGTTGTGTGATATGTTTCCTTCCCATGGAATGTTGTGTGATATGTTTCCTTTCCATTTAATGTTGTGTGATATGTTTCCTTTCCATTTAATGTTGTTTGATATGTTTCCTTTCCAGGTAATGTTGTGTGATATGTTTCCTTTCCATTTAATGTTGTGTGATATGTTTCCTTTCCATTTAATGTAATATGATATGTTTCCTTCCCAGGTAATGTTGAGTGATATGTTTCCTTCCCAGGTAATGTTTTGTGATATGTTTCCTTTCCAGGTAATATTGTGTGATATGTTTCCTTTCGAGGTAATGTTCTGTGATATGTTTCCTTCCCAGGTAATGTTGTGTGATATGTTTCCTTTTCAGGTAATGTTTTGTGATATGTTTCCTTTCCAGGTAATGTTTTGTGATATGTTTCCTTCCCAGGTAATGTTGTGTGATATGTTTCCTTTTCAGGTAATGTTGTGTGATATGTTTCCTTTTCAGGTAATGTTGTGTGATATGTATCCTTCCCAGGTAATGTTGAGTGATATATTTCCTTTCCAGGTAATGTTGTGTGATATGTTTCCTTTCCAGGTAATGTTGTGTGATATGTTTCCTTTCCAGGTAATGTTGTGTGATATGTTTCCTTTCCAGGTAATGTTGTGTGATATGTTTCCTTTCCAGGTAATGTTGTGTGATATGTTTCCTTCCCAGGTAATGTTGTGTGATATGTTTCCTTCCCAGGTAATGTTGTGTGATATGTTTCCTTGCAAGGTAATGTTGTGTGATATGTTTCCTTCCCAGATAATGTTGTGTGATATGTTTCCTTGCAAGGTAATGTTGTGTGATATGTTTCTTTCCCAGGTAACGTTATGTGATATGTTTCCTTCCCAGGTAGTGTTGTGTGATATGTTTCCTTGCAAGGTAATGTTGTGTGATATGTTTCCTTTCCAGGTAATGTTGAGTGATATGTTTCCTTCACAGGTAATGTTGTGTGATATGTTTCCTTGAAATTTAATGTTGTGTGATATGTTTCCTTTAAATTTAATGTTGTGTGATATGTTTCCTTTCCATTTAATGTTGTGTGGTATGTTTCCTTTCCAGGTAATGTTGTGTGATATGTTTCCTTTCCATTTAATGTTGTGTGGTATGTTTCCTTTCCAGGTAATGTTGTGTGATATGTTTCCTTTCCATTTAATGTTGTGTGGTATGTTTCCTTTCCAGGTAATGTTGTGTGATATGTTTCCTTTCCAGGTAATGTTGTGTAATATGTTTCCTTTAAATTTAATGTTGTGTGATATGTTTCCTTTCCATTTAATGTTGTGTGGTATGTTTCCTTTCTAGGTAATGTTGTGTGATATGTTTCCTTTCCAGGTAATGTTGTGTTAAATGTTTCCTTTCCAGGTAATGTTTTGTTATATGTTTCCTTTCCATTTAATGTTGTGTGGTATGTTTCCTTTCCAGGTAATGATGTGTGATATGTTTCCTTTCCAGGTAATGTTGTGTTATATGTTTCCTTTCCAGGTAATGTTGTGTGATATGTTTCCTTTCCAGGTAATGTTGTGTGATATGTTTCCTTTCCAGCCTTCCAGGTAATGTCGTGTGATATGTTTCCTTCCCAGGTATATATATATATATATATATATATATATATATATATATATATATATATATATATATATTTATATATATATATATATATATATATATATATATATATATATATATATATATATATATATATATATATATATATATATATATATATATATATATATATATATATATATATATATATATATATATATATATATATATATATATATATATATATATATATATATATATATATATATATATATATAGTCCAGGCAGGTGTTAGCATCCATTTTATGTCCACAAAATTACCCACCTGATCTTGATAGTGGACCACCTTGGACACATTTTTAGCGAGGGTGTTTGTTCTGAAACCCGGCAGTAATGGAGATATTCACTAGTTTGTTAGAAATGCTCTGATGCAAAATCGCTCCAAAAGTTAGTACAGGAAATTAAAATTAACACAACATTGCACACAATTAACCTATGGTTTTGTGTTGGTGCTTAAATTGAAGCTAGTTTAGTTATCTAGAACATGAAAACAAGTTCAAGGTCATCGGATGAAAGTCAAGGTCACCAGAGGTCAAAGTGTGACGTAATTTTACTTATGCTTGAAATTAAGACTTTCTTTCATTTGAAGGCCAACAAAAAAACTCATGATGATATAACTGTTTATTTGAATGCACATCTGAATACCATACTATATTATGTAATTTTAGAAATAGAAATGAAGTCTATAACACAATTAGTAGTCCTTTGAGGTTGAGTTGAATATAGCGAATATAGGCAACTTTTGCCAATTTCATACATGCAAAAGACATACATACTGCAATGCACAGGAACATCATTTAACTTAACAGATATGATAAGAAGGGTACAAAATCATTTTTCATCAACCTTTACACCAACATTTTAGAAGAATATCAGTTGCATGCATGAAACCTATTTACTAGTGAAACGATTCTATGATACCGGATTTCTACAGCCTGTGTTGTTTGACTGGCAGCTGCAGTAGGGGCAACATGTAATTTGATTTTGTCTGCAAGGACAGCGCTGGGTAGCACAGGCACAACATTTGCATGGGAGTGGAAAATCATTTGGAAGCAATAACTGCATTCTCTCGGGCAGCAGAGCACAGTAATCCTGATAGAAGCCAAACTCGCACGGGTTTAGTTCTGCATTGTCAAGGCAGTGTAACTGCAAGTATGTCCCATAGAATGCTCGAAGTATGTGTCCTTTAACTGAGCGACTAGTTGAGGAAGGTCTAATATGGTCTTCTTGCTGTGATGGTAGAGATGATGCCTCAGCTGGTCCATTGATTTACATGGTGTTCCAGATTTGAAGACGTTCACAAGATACTCTTCAACTGCCGCAAAGTCAATATTGGTTGGATCCTTCCCAAATTCACAGAGATATTGAGCAGGCTTTGCTTTCAAACCAGAAGATTTAGTTCCAAATTTGCTTGATGAATCACAACCAGTAAGGTGATGGAGTGGTAGTATGACTTTGCGGATCTCAGGGTCCATCTTCTCTGCCAAGGTATGCAGTGGTATGTGTCTGGTTGCATTTCCCACACCTGCTCTTATCCACAGTTCCTTGAGGCCATAACCTCTCAAGGGACTCCAGTAATGAAGTCCAAGTACCAGGACATCTGTGTCATTTGACAATAAGATGATTCTGAAGCTCCACCTTGACAGCATGCAGGGCATGTGGGATCATTCTCACGTCGGCCTCTTCAATTCTGTGATCTAGTTCAGGCAGTTGGATGCTGATATCATTAAAACACCTCTGCATGGTTTGGTTTCACTAAGTCCAAATGCACTCACCACTATGTCTGCTGTTTGCATTGGGTTCTCCAAATGTGCTCCTGAATTAACCCTTGGAGCTTTGCTTTGTTCATAGATGAAGCCCAGAATGATTCCATGGTGACTGGTAATGGTGTTCCAGGTGACATATCATTCAGGTCAATTGGACTATTTTTACATCTCCTTGCTCGTTCACTGTCTTTAACTGAGCCCTCAATATATGTGTCAAACACAAAGTCGATACGATTTGCATTGTTGCAAAGGCCATGCACATAACCAAGAAAATTTGCAGAGATCACCAAAGGTATTGATATTAACCGTTCGCATTCGACGCAAGTAACCCATGACATCCACAATTGCAGCAGTATTCGCAGGTGTCCATGCTGGTGGCTGCAGGTAGTCCTTTGCATCAAGCAACTTCTCCAATTCATGGCAGAGGTCACTTTTGTTTGGTTTGACCATTAGCCCTTCTGAGTCGAAGAGATAATTTGTGTCGATCAGGTCATAAGTGAGCAGGTCTTGTAAGTCATACCTCGCACTCTGGCAATGTCAAAGATCTTCTGAGTTTCCGCCAACTGCTTCTGGTTCTCTTTGGCTTTGTTTGGCAGTGTGCTTTGCTGCTGTGTTGCTTTTAAATGTTTTCAGATTTCGGCGGTGGATGGTGTCAGAGATTAAACGTTGTCTTGTCACAAATCGTTCAGTCCGAAAGGTCTCATAGAGTGTCTTGCATGTAGCATCGAACTGCAGAAGATCATTACGGATTTCCTGTGGCATTAATTCCTGTGATATGATATTGTGTAGGGTCTGTACATCATTCTTACTCTTCTGCGCAGAAGATCTCACAGGATTGTCATGTTCTTTGACATACCTAATTATTTCATCAACCAAGGCTTCAGAACTTCGAGTTGCTGGGAGATTGAACTCATGATTCACCAGAAGTTCTCTGCTGGGTGTGACAACACCACTGATCTTGTACTGCAGGTTGACCACTGCCAACATCTCATGGTGGATAATTTCCATTGAGCAACAAACTGCTTCCTCTTTGTACTCCCTATGATACCACCAGCACTCTTCTGAGAGCGATTGATTGTCTGCTCAAGACACATGTCTGCTCCAACAGAAGTGAATTGACCTCCTGTCCGCTTCACAACAAACTTTCCAGCTTTGAAGTTTTCAAACACATTTGAGGCATCTTGTGGTAACTTCCTCATATCCTCCAGATAAACTGAAGCCCATCGCAGGTAGTTTATCCTATCACATCCAGCAAACAGGGGGAGGGTGGCTTGAAGACTCTGGAGATGGAGATCCCAGTTTCCCTCACGGTCGGCCCTGACAAGGTTTCTCAGGATGGATACCATTTTCACAAACTGATCCCAAAAGGCAAACGTCTCGGATACCTCACATCTGTCTGACCTAAAGGCATTGAAGTCATCAATCAATTTTGATGAAATTGAAATGAATGCCTCTAAGTGTGCCCTGCTTTCTTCCTGTTTTTTCTCTGACACAGAGGACTTCATCAACAGTATCAACGAAAGCTCGTTCATGTATGGTTCAACACCATTGATTCTGAAGAATTCGGCCCACTGTAACCTCTCAAGGCACTCACTGAGCAACATCAATCCTTTTAGTGACCTCGTATAGTGCGTACCATCAAGCACTGACCTAACAACATTTCTACCAAAAGCTTTTGACTCAGCCAAGATGGTTTCAGCACCACTTCCATCAATATATTTGCCAATAGCTCCCATGACAACCTTGATTAGGTGAAACGATCCCAAACAAAGAACCAAGTTGCTGAATTCATCTGGGTTGTGCATGATGATCTCTCTGGCAATGTGGTATACCCCCTCATCACAAGTTATGGGCAAATGAGGCTGATCTAACTGACTGAGGATATCTTGAAAGTTCTTGAGGGCAGTGTACACAGTAGCGTACTCTGTGACAGGATATGGAAGAACAGGAAGAAACCCTATTATCTTTTGAGGAACAGCGCTGTCCTTGCAGGCAAAATCAAATTACATGTTGCCCTACTGCAGCTGCCAGTCAAACAACACAGGCTGTAGAAACTGGTATCATAGAATCGTTTCACTAGTAAATAGGTTTCATGCATGCAACTGATATTCTTCTAAAATGTTGGTGTAAAGGTTGATGGAAAATGATTTTTGTACCCTTCTTATCATATCTGTTAAGTTAAATGATGTTCCTGTGCATTGCCGTATGTCTGTCTTTTGCATGTATGTAATTGGCAAAAGTTGCCGATTTTCGCTATTTTCAACTCAACCTCAAAGGACTACTATTTGTGTTAGAGACTTCAATTCTTTTTCTAAAATTACCTAATATTGTATGGTATTCAGATGTGCATTCAAATAAACAGTTATATCATCATGAGTTTTTTTGTTGGCCTTCAAATGAAAGAAAGTCTTAATTTCAAGCATAAGTAAAATTACGTCACACTTTGACCTCTGGTGACCTTGACTTTCATCTGATGACCTTGAACTTGTTTTCATGTTGTAGATAACTAAACTAGCTTCAATTTAAGCACCAACACAAAACCATAGGTTAATTGTGTGCAATGTTGTGTTAATTTTAATTTCCCGTACCCCTAACTTTTGGAGCGATTTTGCATCAGAGCATTTCTAACAAACTAGTGAATATCTCCATTACTGCCGGGTTTCAGAACAAACACCCTCGCTAAAAATGTGTCCAAGGTGGTCCACTATCAAAATCAGGTGGGTAATTTGTGGACATAAATGGATGCAAACACCCAGGACTATATATATATATATATATATATATATATATATATATATATATATATATATATATATATATATATATATATATATATATATATATATATATATATATATATATATATATATATATATATATATATATATATATATATATATATATATATATATATATATATATATATATATATATATATATATATATATATATATATATATATATATATATATATATATATATATATATATATTATGAAATTATCCCATATGGGTAGGCCCTTCTGGTGATTGGAATGACGAGTTCTAATCAGTATTATAGAGTACTTCGGTGAAAGCTCGCTTCCATTACCAACAGAGTAAGTTGTCAATAGAATTGTTAATTAACTTCAATAAGCTCGCTATCATTACCAACAAAATGATGAAGTGTAAATGATATTGCTACTTAACTTGAATAGGTTCGCTACCATTATACACCAACATAATGTGAATAAACTTAATCATAATTTAACATTGTATTGCGTAACCCTAACAACCATGAAACTCACTTAATAGTAATATATTAAAAACAGAGGATCGAGGCTGAAGGCAACACACTAGCATAGTTATAAGACCTCCAAGCCTCTCTGCAGTACATGAAACCTTATGATTCCCTAGCACAGAGCTTGAGAGTGTCACCTTCCTTCACCTTCGCCTTCCAACAGGATCAGATCAGTGCAGTCCAGCCTTTCACTAGCATGGTTATACCACCTCCAAGACACTCTACAGCACATGACACCTTCTGATTCACTAGCCCTAAGCCAGAGAGTGCCACCTACATACAGGGTCAGATCAGTGCAGTCCAGATTACACTAGCATAGTTATAACACATCCGAGCCTCTCTGAAGCACATTACACCTTCTGATCACCTACCACTGAGCCAGCGAGTGCCACATTCCTACACCATCACCTTTCTAAAGTGTCAGATTAGTGCAGTCCAGCCTATCACTAGTATAGTTATAACACCTCCAAGCCTCTCTGCAGCACATGACACCTTTTGATTCCCTATCACAGAGCTTGAGAGTGCCACCTTCCAACGCCTTAACCTCCCTGCAGGGTCATATTAGTGCAGTCCAGCCTTTCAGTAGCATAGGAATAACGCCTCCATGCCTCTCTGCAGTACATGACACTTTCTGATTCCCTAGCACGGAGCCATTGAGTGCCACCTTCCTACAGGGTTAGATTAGTGCAGTCCAGCCTTTCACTAGCATAGTTATAACACCTCTAAGCCTCTCTGCAGCACAGGACAGCTTCTGAGTCCCTAGCACTAAGCCAGAGAGTGCCACCCTCCTATAGGGTCAGATTAGTGCATTCCAACCGTTCACTAGCATAGTTATAACACCTCAGAGCCTCTTTGCAGCACATGACAACTGCTGACTCCTTTGCACTGAGCCAGAGAGTGCCACCTTCCTATAAGGACAGATTAGTGCAGTCCAGCTTTTCACTAGCAGAGTTATAACGCCTCCAAGCCTCTCTGCAGCACATGCCACCTTCTGAATCCCTAGCACTAAGCCTTAGAGTGCCACCTTCCTATTGGGTCAGATTAGTGCAGTTCAGCCTTTCACTAGCATAGTTATAACACCTCCAAGCCTGTCTGCAGCCCATGACACCTTCTGATTCCCTAGCACTGAGCCAGAGAGTGCCACCTTCCTACAGCTGCAGCCTCCTACAGGGCCAGATTAGTGCAGTCCAACCTTTCACTAGCATAGTTATAACACCTCCAAGCCTCTCTGCAGCACATGACACCTTCTGATTCCCTAGAACTGAGCCTTAAAGTGCCACCTTCCTATAGGGTAAGATTAATGCAGTTCAACCTTCCACTAGCATAGTTATAACACCTCCAAGTTACTCTGCAGCACATGACATCTTCTGATTCCCCTGCACTGAGCCAGAGAGTGAAACCTTCCTATAGCTACACCTTCCTACATGGTCAGAGTAGTGCAGTCCAGCTTTTCACTAGCATAATTATAACACCTCCAAGCCTTTATGCAGCACATGGCACCTTCTGATTCCCTATCACAGAGCTTGAGAGTTACACCTCCATACACCTTCACCTTCCTACAGGGTCAGATTAGTTCAGTTCAGCCTTTGACTAACATAGTTATAACACCTCCAAGTCTCTCTGCAGTACATGACAACTTCAGATTTCCTAGCACTACGCTCCAGAGTGCTATCTTCCTACGGGGACAGATTAGTGCAGTCCAGCCTTTCACTAGCATAGTTATAACATCTGCACGCCTCTCTGCAGTACATGACACCTTCTGATTCCCTAGTACTGAGAGAGGGAGTGCCACATTCCTACACCTTCTCCTTCCCACAGGGTCAGATTAATCCAGTCCAGGCTATTACTACCATTGTTAAAACTCTTCCAAGCCTCTCTGCAGCACCTGACACCTTCTGATTCCTTAGAACATAGGTTGAGAATGCCACCTTCTTACACCTTCCCCTTCCAAAAGGGTCAGATTAGTGTAGTTCAACCTTTCACTAGCATACGTATAACACATCCAAGCCTCTAGGCAGTACATGACACCTTCTGATTCCCTAGCACTGAGACAGAGTATGCCACCTTTCTACAGAGTCAGATTACTGCAGTCCAGCCTTTCACCAGCATAGGTATAACACCTCCAAACCTCTCTGCTGCAAATTACACCTTCTGATTCCCTAGCACTGAGCTTGAGAGTGCCAACTTCCTACACTTTCACCTTCTTACAGGGACAAATTAGTGCAGTCCAGCCTTTCACTAGCATAGCTATAACACCTCCAAGCTCCTCTGCAGCACAAGACACCTTCTGATTTCCCAGCACAGATGCAGAGTGCCACCTTCCAACACCTTCACCTTCTTTCAGGGTCAGATTAGTTCAGTCTAGCCTTTCACTAACATAGGTATTACACCTCCAAGCCTTTCTGCAGCACATGACACCTCTTGATTCCCTAGCCTTGACCTTGAGAGTGGTGCCTTCCTGCAGGATCAGATTTGTGAAGTCCAGCATTTTACTAGCATAGTTATAACACCTCTAAGCTTCTCTGAAGCACATGAAAACCTTCTGATTCCTTAGAATTGAGCCAGAGAGTGCCACCTTCCTAAACCTTCACCTTCCTACAGGGTCTGATTAGTGCAGTCCAGCTTCTGAGTAGCATTGTTATAACACCTCCAAGCCTTTCTGCAGCACTAGGCAGCTTCAGACTCTCTAGCACTGAGCCAGAGAGTGCCACCTTCCTACATTGTCAAATTACTGCAGTCCAGCCTTTCACTAACGTAGTTATAACACCTCCAAGCATCTCTGCAGAACATGACACCTTCTGATTTCCTAGGACTGAGCCGGTGAGTGCCACCTTCCTACACCTTCACCTCCCTACATAATCAGGTTACTGAGTCAAGCATTTCACAAGCATAGTTTTAACATCACCAAGCCTCTCTGCAGCACATGGCACCTCCTGATTCCTTAGCACTGAGCCAGAGAGTACCACCTTCTTACAGGCTAGATTAGTGTTGTCCAGACTTTCACTGTCATATTTATATCACTTCCAAGCCTCTCTGCAGCACATGACACCTTCTAATTCCTTAACCCTGTGCCAGAGAGTGCCACTTTCCTAAATCTTCAGCTTCTTACAGGGTCATAATTATTAGCTCAGTCAAGCCTCTCATTAGCATGTTAAAACACCTCCGAGCAATTCTGCAGCACATGCCACCTTCTGATTCCCTAGCACTGAGCGTGAGAGTGCCAACTTCCTACACCTTTACCTTCCTAACGGGTCAGATTAGTGCAGTCCAGCCTTTCGGTAGCATAGGAATAACGCCTCCATGCCTCTCTGCAGCACATGACACCTTCTGATTCCCTAGCACTTAACCAGAGAGTGCCACCTTCCTAGAGGGACAAAATAGTGCATTCCAGCCTTTAACTAGCATAGTTTAGACACTTCCAAGCCTCTCTGCAGCACATGACACCTTCTGAATCCTTAGCACGTACAGAGCCAGATAGTGCCAACTTACTAGACCTTCACCTTCCTACAAGCTCAGAAAAGTGCAGTCCAGCCTTTCACTAGCATAGTTATATCACCTCCAAGCCTCCCTGCTGCACATGACACATTTTGATTTCCTAGCACAGTGCTTGACAGTACCAACTTCCTACATCTTCACCTTCGTACAGGGTCAGATTAGTACAGTCCAGCCTTTCAGCAGCATAAGTATAACACTTCCAAGCCTCTCTGCAGCACGTGACACATTCTGATTCCCTAGCACTAAGCCAGAGAGTCCCACCTTCCTACACCTTCACCTTCGTCGGATTAGTGCAGTCCAGCCTTTCACTAGCATAGCTGTAACACCTCCAATCCTCTCTGCAGCATATACGACCTTTTGATTCCCTTTGAGCCAAGGAGTGCCACCTTCCTACAACTTCACCTTCCTAGAGAGCCAGATTAGTGCAGTCCAGTCGTTCACTATCATAGTTATAACACCTCTAAGCCTCTCTGCAGCACATGACACCCTCAGATTCCCTAGCACTGAGCTTGAGCGTGCCATTTTCCTACAGGGCTAGATTAGTGCAGTCCAGCATTTCAGTAGCATAGATATAACACCTCCAAGCCTCTCTGCAGCACATGGCACCTTCTGATTCCCTAGCACTGAGCTAGAGAGTGCCACTTTCCTACACCTTCACCTTCTTACAGGGTCAGAATAGTGCAGTCTAGCCTATCACTAGCATAGTTATCACACCTCCAAGCCTCATTGCAGCACATGGCACCTTCTTTTTCCTGAGCATTGAGCCAGAGAGTGCCACCTTCCTACAGGTCAGATTAGTGCTGTCCAGCCTTTCACTAGCATAGGTATAACACCTCCAAGCCTCTCTGCAGCACATGGCACCTTCTGATTCCCTATGAATGAGCCAGATAGTGCCACCTTTCTACAGTGTCAGATTACTGCAGTCCAGCTGTTGTATAGTCATTACACCTCAGCGGCACCGAAGCACTGAGCAGCTCTTCGGAACAGCAATCCGAGGATACATGTACTGCCAAGGCTCGAGGATCGGACATTCCCTGTCTGGCCTCTTTATAGAATACATCGCAACCTCGTGTGTGTCATTCACTCCTCAACACGCGGCGACGAGGATGGGATTCTGAAGGAATCGAGTGAAACCCCGTGGACGAGAATGGCAGCAATAATTGGAGCGGTGGAGCAGTACTCAGAGGGAGAAGATTTCGAGGCCTATACAGAAAGGTTCGAACAGTTCCTGGAGGTCAGTAATATCACCGAGGAGAATCGGAAACGGGCGTTGCTCCTGACTGTCTGCGGCCCGACGGTGTATCAATTACTGAGGAAACTGTGCGCCCTGGGGAAACCCTCTGAGAGGACACTGAAGGAATTGATTCGTCTCGCTACTCAGCACTATGTGCCCAAAGTTTCAGTGGTAGTGGAAAGGATCAAATTCAACAATCAGCAGTTACGTGGCAGAACTGAAGAGGAAAGCTTCCAACTGCAGCTTTGGGGCAAACTTAACAGAGCAGCTTCGAGAAAGATTCGTCGGTGGAGTGTCGAGCGAACGGATCCGGCGGAGGCTGTTACGAGAGGGCGATGACTTAACTTGGGACAAAGCTTGCAAACTGGCATTATCGATGGAGGCAGCAACCACGGAGGCGAAGGTACTGGGAGGGGAGCACAAAGAAGCCCAGGTGAACAGAGTGGAGCCGCCGCGAACGAAGCCCGGGGACCAGAAAGAACCAACGAGCAGGTGGGACAAGGCCAGGCTGCAAAACAAGTACTTGCCTCGTGAGGGGGCACGTAATAGTGTAGCTTGTAATCGGTGTGGCAGTAGTTACCACAAGGCAACGGAGTGCCCATTTAAGGATAATGAATGTCTCAGGTGCAGTCGTAAAGGCCACACCAGGCGAATGTAATGTGTCCACGGCGAGGCAGAGTAAATAGCGTGGAGGATGAGGAGCAAGAGATTAGTGATGAGGAAGAGAGGGTGGAGGTGTGTGGTATTTTACAGCTGCCTGGACAACAGCGGAGAACCCGGAAAACCCCACCACTGACTGTAGACGTGAGCGTGCAGGGCACAGAGATACGCACGGAGGTGGACACGGGAGCGAGCAGCACGGTCATCAGCGAGGAGGAGTGGAACAGGCTACGCAACAAACCAAGACTTGAAGCCTCCAACAGGCGGTTAGTCACATACACAGGTGAGGCACTTCAGGTACGAGGAGTAGCCATGCTGGAGGTCAAGTTTAAAAATCAAATAGAAACTCTGCCGTTAAAGGTAGTGAAAGGAACAGGGCCCTCGCTCCTGGGTCGTGACTGGCTACTGGGGATTCAGCTGGACTGGAAGATGGTAGGCAAACTTTGAGTTGCGGAGAAGAATGGGGATAAAATTAACCAATCCTACACAAGCACAGTGAGGTCTTTTCACAGTCCTTAGGGCACATGCCGATCAAAGCACACCTGCGTCTCAAGGAAGGGGCACGACTGGTGCGGAAGAAAGCGCGACCAGGGCCACACGCCCATTACCCACTCGTGGACCCTAGCTGGAGAGGTGGATTAAGGAAGGTGTTGCCGAGCCCGTGGAGACTGACAACAGCAGTGGCTAGGCGACACCGTTGGTGGTAGTGCCCAAAGCAGATGGCAAAGTAAGGCTGGCGGCTGACTACAGAGTGACGGTAAATCCCCAGTTGGATATAGTTAAGCACCCCTTACCCTCCCCGGAAGAGTTGTTTACAAGGATAAAAGGGAAGAGGTTTGCAAAGCTAGATTTGAGAGATGCTTATCTACAGATGGAGTTAAGTGAGGAATCAAAAGACCTAACAACTGTAGCTACGCATAGAGGATTGTTGAGGATGAACAAATTGCCCTTTGGTTTAGCTTTCTGTGGGGACATTTTCCAGGCGGCGATGGACAGAATATTAGAAGGAATCCCCTCCTGTGTGGCATACTTAAACGACTTGCTGGTGATGGGCACGAACATAGAAGACCTTATTGAAACTTTGGACAAAGTGCTGGGGAGACTGAAAGAGAATGAGATTAGGCTCAAAAGGTCAAAGTGTGAATTCAATTTGTAGGAGGTGCACGGAGCTGAAACCCATACCCGAGAAGACCGAAGCAATAAGGAGGATGCCGAACCCGAGTGCTGTACCGACACTCCGGAGCGTATTGGGAGCGGTGGGTACTAGTCCCGGCTGTTGCCACACCTCGCCACTACGTTGTCGCCATTGTATGAGCTACTCAAGAAGGGTGTTAAGTGGCGATGGACCAAGGAATGTGAAGAGGCGATGGCAAGGGTAAAACAGACAGTGGCCAGCAACCCAGTATTGGTGAGATACGATCCACAACTACCGGTCAAACTGGTAACAGACGCGAGCGAAGTAGGAGTCGGGGCGGCGCTAATGCAAGTCTTTCCAGGAGACATAGAAAGGCCGGAGGCGTATGCGTCAAGAATACTGACACAAACAGAGCAGAAATATCCCATCGTAGAAAAGGAAGCTTTGGCAGTTTCTTACGGTATTAGGAAATTTCATCAGTATTGCTATGAGCGCCTCACGGCCTCTCCACCCTATTTACCTCCATGACCATCTTCCTACACATTCACCTTCCTACAGGGTCAGACTAGTGCAATCCAGCATTTCACTATCATTGTTATAACACCTCCAGGTCTATCTGCAGCACATGACACCTTCTGATTCCCCAGCACTGAGTTTGAGAGTGCCACCTTCCTACACATTCACCTTCCTAGAGAGCCAGATTAGTGAAGCCCAGCCTTACACTAGCATAGTTATAACACCTTCAGGTCTCTCTGCAGCACATGACACCTAATTCCCAAGCATCGAACCAGGGAGTGCCATCCTCCTACAGGGTCAGATTAGTGCAGTCAAGCCAGAGAGTGCCACCTTCTAACAGGTCAGATTAGTGCAGTCCAGCCTTCACTATCATATTTATAACACCTCTAAGCCTCTCTGCAGCACATGACACCTTCTGATTACCTAACACTGAGCCAGAGAGTGCCACCCTCCTATCCCTTCACCTTTCTACAGTTTCAGATTAGTGCAGTCCAGCCTTCACTATCATATTTATAACACCTCTAAGCCTCTCTGCAGCACATGACACATTCTGATTACCTAACACTGAGCCAGAGAGTGCCACCCTCCTATCCCTTCACCTTTCTACAGTTTCAGATTAGTGCAGTCCAGCCTTTCACTAGCATAGTTATAACACCTCAAAGTCGAGTTCTTTTCACCTGCTCCTCAATATCAAGGTGCTTACATCTGCTCCTCAATATCAAGGTGCTTTCATCTGCTCCTCAATATCGAGGTGCTTTCATCTGCTCCTCAGCATCGATGTGCTTTCATCAGCTCCTCAATATCGAGGTGCTTTCATCTGCTCTTCAATATCGAGGTGCTTTCATCTGCTCCTCAATATCGAGGTGCTTTCATCTGCTCCTCAATATCGAGGCGCTTTCACTGCTCCTCAATATCGAGGCGCTTTCATCTGCTCCTCAATATCGAGGCGCTTTCGTCTGCTCCTCAATATCGAGGTGCTTTCATCTGCTCCTCAATATCGAGGTGCTTTCATCTGCTCCTCAATATCGAGGTGCTTTCATCTGCTCCTCAATATCGAGGTGCTTTCATCTGCTCCTCAATATCGAGGTGCTTTCACTGCTCCTCAATATCGAGGTCCTTTCATCTGATCCTCAATATCGAGGTGCTTTCATCTGCTCCTCAATATCAAGGTGCTTTCATCTGCTCCTCAATATCGAGGTGCTTTCACTGCTCCTCAATATCGAGGTGCTTTCATCTGCTCCTCAATATCGAGGTGCTTTCATCTGCTCCTCAATATCAAGGTGCTTTCATCTGCTCCTCAATATCGAGGTGCTTTCACTGCTCCTCAATATCGATGTGCTTTCACTGCTCCTCAATATCGAGGTGCTTTCATCTGCTCCTCAATATCAAGGTGCTTTCATCTGCTCCTCAATATCAAGGTGCTTTCATCTGCTCCTCAATATCGAGGTGCTTTCATCTGCTCCTCAATATCAAGGTGCTTTCATCTGCTCCTCAATATCGAGGTGCTTTCATCTGCTCCTCAATATCAAGGTGCTTTCATCTGCTCCTCAATATCAAGGTGCTTTCATCTGCTCCTCAATATCGAGGTGCTTTCATCTGCTCCTCAATATCGAGGTGCTTTCACTGCTCATCAATATCGAGGTGCTTTCATCTGCTCCTCAATATCAAGGTGCTTTCATCTGCTCCTCAATATCAAGGTGCTTTCATCTGCTCCTCAATATCAAGGTGCTTTCATCTGCTCCTCAATATCGAGGTGCTTTCATCTGCTCCTCAATATCGAGGTCCTTTCACTGCTCCTCAATATCGAGGTGCTTTCACTGCTCCTCAATATCGAGGTCCTTTCACTGCTCCTCAATATCGAGGTCCTTTCACTGCTCCTCAATATCGAGATGTTTTCATCTGTTCCTCAATATCGAGGTCCTTTCACTGCTCCTTAATATCGAGGTCCTTTCACTGCTCCTCAATATCGAGATGTTTTCATCTGTTCCTCAATATCGAGGTGCTTTCATCTGTTCCTCAATATCGAGATGTTTTCATCTGTTCCTCAATATCGAGGTGCTTTCATCTGTTCCTCAATATCGAGGTGCTTTCATCTGTTCCTCAATATCGAGGTGCTTTCATCTGTTCCTCAATATCGAGGTGCTTTCATCTGTTCCTCAATATCGAGGTGCTTTCATCTGTTCCTCAATATCGAGGTGCTTTCATCTGTTCCTCAATATCGAGGTGCTTTCATCTGCTGCTCAATATCGAGGTGCTTTCATCTGTTCCTCAATATCGAGGTGCTTTCATCTGCTGCTCAATATCGAGGTGCTTTCATCTGTTCCTCAATATCGAGGTGCTTTCATCTGCTCCTCAATATCGAGGTGCTTTCATCTGTTCCTCAATATCGAGGTGCTTTCATCTGTTCCTCAATATCGAGGTGCTTTCATCTGTTCCTCAATATCGAGGTGCTTTCATCTGTTCCTCAATATCGAGGTGCTTTCATCTGCTCCTCAATATCGAGGTGCTTTCATCTGTTCCTCAATATCGAGGTGCTTTCATCTGTTCCTCAATATCGAGGTGCTTTCATCTGTTCCTCAATATCGAGGTGCTTTCATCTGCTCCTCAATATCGAGGTGCTTTCATCTGTTCCTCAATATCGAGGTGCTTTCATCTGTTCCTCAATATCGAGGTGCTTTCATCTGTTCCTCAATATCGAGGTGCTTTCATCTGCTCCTCAATATCGAGGTGCTTTCATCTGTTCCTCAATATCGAGGTGCTTTCATCTGTTCCTCAATATCGAGGTGCTTTCATCTGTTCCTCAATATCGAGGTGCTTTCATCTGTTCCTCAATATCGAGGTGCTTTCATCTGTTCCTCAATATCGAGGTGCTTTCATCTGTTCCTCAATATCGAGGTGCTTTCATCTGTTCCTCAATATCGAGGTGCTTTCATCTGCTCCTCAATATCGAGGTGCTTTCATCTGTTCCTCAATATCGAGGTGCTTTCATCTGCTCCTCAATATCGAGGTGCTTTCATCTGCTCCTCAATATCGAGGTGCTTTCATCTGTTCCTCAATATCGAGGTGCTTTCATCTGCTCCTCAATATCGAGGTGCTTTCATCTGCTCCTCAATATCGAGGTGCTTTCATCTGCTCCTCAATATCGAGGTGCTTTCATCTGCTCCTCAATATCAAGGTGCTTTCATCTGCTCCTCAATATTGAGGTGCTTTCATCTGCTCCTCAATATCGAGGTCCTTTCATCTGCTCCTCAATATCATGGTGCTTTCATCTGCTCCTCAATATCGAGGTGCTTTCATCTGCTCCTCAATATCGAGGTGCTTTCACCTGCTCTTCAATATCGAGGTGCTTTCACTTGCTCCCCGATATCGATGTGCTTTCACCTGCTCCTTAATATCGAGGTGCTTTCATCTTCTCAATATCGTAGTGCTTTCATCTGCTCCTCATTATCGATGTGCTTTCATCTGCTCATCAATATCGAGGTGGTTTCATCTGCTCCTCAATATCAAGGTGCTCTCATCTGATCCTCAATATCGAGGTGCTATCATCTGCTTCGCAATATCGAGGTGCTTTCATCTGCTTCGCAATATCGAGGTGCTATCATCTGCTTCGCAATATCGAGGTGCTTTCATCTGCTCCTCAATATGGATCTGTTTACATCTGCTCTTCAATATCAAGGTGCTTTCTTCTGCTCCTCAATACCAAGGTGTTTTCATCTGCTCCTTAATATCGATGTGCTTTCATCTGCTCCTCAAGAACTTGAAGAGAGTTTAAACTATCAGGAAGATTATAGCAGAAGGAGCGACGTGCGAATCAGTGGCATGGAGGAGCGTGGAACCACTGAGCCATGGGAGCCGTGACGTCACTCCTGGAGGAAAAGATGCAGCTTCCGGGACTCGTGTTGGAGCGAGCCCATCGTGTTGGTGTGCGCCGCGACGCCAGGCCTCGTCCCATCGTAGCAAGATTCTCTCGTTACTGCGATCGAGAAGCTGTGATGAGGAACTCCAAGAAGCTGAGTGGCAAGAACATATTCGTGAACGATGACCTCTTTGCAGATTAACAAGCCTTGAAGAATGCTCAGATGCCTCTACTAAAACAGGCACGAGCACAAGTGAAAGTGGCATTCTTCCGTCACAACAAGTTAATCATCAAAGACAAGACCAGCGACGTTGGAGTTGATCGGATGCGGCAGTCGACGGGGACCACGGGGTGTGGCTGGCGCCGGGGTACGGGCTGAGCCGGGGCCTGCTGCTGCTGCTGCTGCTGCTGCTGGGGTCGTCGTGGAGGTGGCGGGGGCATGGGCTGGCGCCGGGAATGGTGCCTTCCCCACCCTGCCCGCCTCTTCGTGATGGTCCGGCCCCCTGCTCGTCTCCTTCCACTCCTGCTACTACACCTGCTGCCTCGACACAGAATAAGCCGGTGAAGAAAAGTCTACGAGGTGCCGTGAGAAAATAACTCGTCATTCGTAGTATAAATAGTGTAATATAATATCAACATCTATATAATGAATATAAACCAATACCTGCCATTTCATAATTTAAATGACATAGAATTTCCTAATATGATAATTATGGACAATCACAACTACCCACTTAGCATATTAAATACATTAACATATGATTTTAGTGAATTAGAAAGACCCAATCATGTTATAGATCGATCAAGTGAACCGATACTGCCAGAACCATCATGTGATTATGTTTTCTGTAATGAGGACTTACAAGAAACTGATCCTCCAAATAGTTTAAAAATATTGTCGTATAATATAAGTAGTGTTCCTCAACACCTGGACTCGTTATTTGATGAATGTTTAAATCAATCTTCTGTCACGTTTGATGCTATCGGGTTATGTGAAACACGTCAAAATGATGCCATATGTAACTTATATAACCAGAGTAACTACTTTTCATACTTTCAGAATAAGTCAACACAAGGGGGAGGCCTAGCTATTTATCTGCATAACAAGTTTCAAGGAGAAAAGATTACTAACGCTTGTTTAAAACTACCACACCTTGAATCACTATGTATTAAAATAATCAAGCCTTCAAATTTCATAATAAGTTTTTTTTACAGACCACCCAATGCATCACTTCATGATTTTTTTTAATCAATGAAACAAATTTTAGATTATGTATCTAATCTTAGTTTACCATGTTATTTGATGGGAGATTTTAATGTTAACCTGTTAAATGCCAATAACAATACCATTTCATACATTAATATGTTCCATTCCTACAAATTCTTTCAAAGTATTTTAAAGCCAACCAGAGTAACCTCTACCTCTGCAACATTAATTGATCATATATGGTCACATGACATTCACAATTATATGAAAAGTGGTATATTTTATTCATCAATCAGTGACCACTTCCCGGTATTTGGTCTTTTTTCTACACTTGCCCTTAACAATATATCATATGTGCATGTAACAAAAATAATTATTACCAATGATAAAATTGCAACTTTCAAAGAAGAAATAAAAAAAAATTAGGTGGGATTTAGAACTAGCTAATAATGAAGGAACTGAACATATATTTAATTTCTACATGGACACATTCAAGAGACTATATAACATTAATTTCCCAATAAAATCATTTTTGGTTAAAGAAAAACATTTTGGCAAGCAATACATAACTCCAGGTTTAATAAAGTCAATAAAACATCGTAACAAGTTACAAAAGTTGTACGCAAAATGGCCACTAACCTATGAAACAATATTTAAACGATATAGGAATACGTTGACATCAATAATAAGGACAGCCAAAGAGAATTACTTTAAAGAAAAATTTAGTGAACAATCAGGTGACTCTAAAAAAACATGGGAAACTTTACATTACTTAATGGGGATAAATAGATCTAAATTGCCAACTTCAATGAATTTTCAAGATAAAACTGTATCTAATGACAGCGATATTGCAGGCGAATTTAATAACTACTTCACGAATATTGGTAGCAAATTAGCTTCAGATATCGGTCCACCTTCAGTTTCATTTGAGTCCTTTCTTCCAGAGCCAGTCCCTTTCTCATTCTTTCTTAAACCCACAACAGAGCAAGAAATTAAGGATGTTATAAATAATCTAAAAGTTACGTCTCCGGGGTTTGATGACATCAGTGTAAAAGTACTTAAGGAATGTACTACTGAAATTTCTCCATTTTTAAAGATCATTATAAATAAATGTTTTACAGAGGGTTACCTTCCTAAACAATTGCAAGTAGCAAAAGTGATACCAATATTTAAGAAAGGTGAAAAATCTAATTATAATAATTACAGGCCGGTTTCTATCCTTCCAAGCATTAGCAAAATATTTGAAAAATTAATTGCCATTAGATTGATTGACTACTTCACAAAATTTTCACTTTTAACCGACTGTCAGTATGGCTTTAGATCCAATTACTCCACTGAACTAGCTATTCACCAACTTTGCCAAAGTATTCATGATACATTAGATAATAAAAGTAATCAAATTACAGTGTTTTGTGACCTAAGTAAGGCTTTTGATACCATATCCCATCACATTTTGCTGCATAAATTAAGTATATTTGGCATACGTGGAAAAGCTCATAATTTTTTAAAAAGCTATATGTCCTCCAGAACACAATTTACAGTATACAATAACAAATCTTCTTCCTACAGCACGGTCAGGTGCAGTGTTCCACAAGGGTCTATTCTGGGACCAATTCTCTTTTTAATATATGTCAATGATATAATATACACAAGTACTAAATTAAAAATTTTGTTGTTTGCAGATGATGCCACAATATATGTACAGGGTCACAACATTAAAGATATTATAGCAATTCTAAATAAAGAACTAATAAATGTATCAAATTGGATTACTGCTAATAAATTAACACTAAATATTTCAAAGACATTCTATATGCTATCTAGTTCCATACATTCAATTCACGACAATATTGATGTACAATTAAATAATAAATCATTGAGTCGAGTCAACAACATAAAATTCCTAGGTGTAACAATTGACGAAAACCTAACGTGGAAAGCTCACCTACAGCAAGTTTGTATTAGAATATCTCAAGTCACAGGTGTAATATATAGAATTAGAAATAATGTAACTAAAGATTCCCTAAAACTAATATATTATTCTACTGTATATCCAGTATTATTGTATTGTTCAGCAGTTTGGGGAGGAGCATTCAAAACACTTATAGACCAACTATTTGTTGCACAGAAAAAAGTTATTAGGGTAATGTCATATAAATCAAAATATGAACACACCAACCCTCTCTTTTGTGACTACAAGCTTCTCAAATTACCAGATCTTATATTACTTCAGACTTGTTTATTTGTGTTCAAAGCATTACATGTGTATCCCACCAACATATTCCAGCCACTGTCTCATAACATCAACACAAGACGACCGCATGACCTAAGAGTACCGTACTGTCGCACTGTCCAGGCTCAGCGCAGTGTGAGTGTGCGGGACGTCACACACTGGAACAACCTCCCACAGGATATCAAATCACTCACTTCTATTAATACATTTAAAGGCAAAATTAGATCATCTTTATTGCAAAGTTATGAACAATAATCAGACATGTTAATATTATTATTACTATTATTATTATTTTTTTTTCTACTATTATTATTTACAATACTATATATACATGTATGTATGTATATGTATGTGTGTGTGTATGTGAATGTATATGTGTGTATGTATATGTGTGTGTATATATGTATATGTGTATGTATGTATGTATGTATGTGTATGTGTATTTGTGTTTATGTATGCATATGTGTGTGTATGTATATGTATATGTATGTATGTGTGTATGTATGTGTATATATGTATGTGTGTGTGTATTTATTTGTGTATGTATGTGTGTGTATATATGTACATATGTATGTATATGGATGCGTATGAATGTGTGTATGTGTACATATGTGTGTATATGTATATGTATGTGTATATGTGTATGTATTTGTATGTATGTATGTATGTATATATGTTTGTTTGTATGTCCATATGTATGTATATGGTGTGTATGTGTATTGTTTGTATGAACGTATATGTGTATTTCTTTATGTATTTATTTGTATATGTATGCTAGGCTGCATGTATGTGTGTATGTATGTATATGTATGTGTATATGTATGTATGTATGTATGTATGTGATTATGTATGTACACATGTGGGTCTGCATGTACATATATTTGTCTGAGTAGGCAATAAACTAAAATGTGCTGTATTTATGTCTTATACATGATAGATACTGTCTAAACTAGGCCAAAACATTTGCATGTTCTATATTTTTCTTTGTTCATTAAAACTGATCCATACAAAAGCTTCTTGCTTAATGGACCTGGGCTGTACTATTACTGTTTACTGTTTATAACATATTATATTATATCAATGGCCAATAAAGATATCAATATCAATATCAATATCGATGTGCTATTATCTGCTCCTCAATATCAATGTGCTTTCACCTGCTCCTCAATATCAAAGTGCTTTCATCTGCTCCTCAATATCGAGGTGCTTTCACCTGCTCCTCAATATCAAAGTGCTTTCATCTGCTCCTCAATATCAAAGTGCTTTCACCTGCTCCTCAATGTCGAGGTGCTTTCATCTGCTCCTCAATATCAAGGTGCTTTCACCTGCTCCTCAATATCAAAGTGCTTTCACCTGCTCCTCAATATCGAGGTGCTTTCATCTGCTCCTCAATATCAAGGTGCTTTCATCTGCTCCTCAATATCAAAGTGCTTTCACCTGCTCCTCAATATCGAGGTGCTTTCACCTGCTCCTCAATATCGAGGTGCTTTCACCTGCTCCTCAATATCAAGGTGATTTCACCTGCTCCTCAATATCGAGGTGCTTTCACCTGCTCCTCAATATCGAGGTGCTTTCACCTGCTCCTCAATATCGAGGTGCTTTCACCTGCTCCTCAATATCAAGGTGATTTCACCTGCTCCTCAATATCGAGGTGCTTTCACCTGCTCCTCAATATCGAGGTGCTTTCACCTGCTCCTCAATATCGAGGTGCTTTCACCTGCTCCTCAATATCGAGGTGCTTTCATCTGCTCCTCAATATCGAGGTGCTTTCACCTGCTCCCCAATATCCATGTGCTTTCACCTGCTCCTCAATATCCATGTGCTTTCACCTGCTCCTCAATATCAAGGTGCTTTCATCTGCTCCTCAATATCGAGGTGCTTTCACCTGCTCCTCAATATCCATGTGCTTTCACCTGCTCCTCAATATCCATGTGCTTTCACCTGCTCCTCAATATCGAGGTGCTTTCACCTGCTCCTCAATATCAAGGTGCTTTCATCTGCTCCTCAATATCGATTTGCTTTCATCTGCTCCTCAATATCGATTTGCTTTCATCTGCTCCTCAATATCGATTTGCTTTCATCTGCTCCTCAATATCGAGGTGCTTTCATCTGCTCCTCAATATCGATTTGCTTTCACCTGCTCCTCAATATCGATTTGCTTTCACCTGCTCCTCAATATCGATTTGCTTTCATCTGCTCCTCAATATCAAGGTGCTTTCATCTGCTCCTCAATATCGATTTGCTTTCATCTGTTCCTCAATATCGAGGTGCTTTCAACTGCTCCTCAATATCGAGGTGCTTTCATCTGCTCCTCAATATCGAGGTGCTTTCATCTGTTCCTCAATATCGAGGTGCTTTCATCTGTTCCTCAATATCGAGGTGCTTTCATCTGTTCCTCAGTATCGAGATGCTTTCATCTGTTCCTCAATATCGAGGTGCTTTCATCTGTTCCTCAATATCGAGGTGCTTTCATCTGTTCCTCAATATCGAGGTGCTTTCATCTGCTCCTCAATATCAAGGTGCTTTCATCTGTTCCTCAATATCGAGGTGCTTTCATCTGCTCCTCAATATCGAGGTGCTTTCATCTGCTCCTCAATATCAAGGTGCTTTCATCTGTTCCTCAATATCGAGGTGCTTTCATCTGCTCCTCAATATCGAGGTGCTTTCATCTGATCCTCAATATCGAGGTGCTTTCAAATGCTCCTCTATATCAAGGTGCTTCCATCTGCTAATGAACATCAAGGTGCTTTCACCTGCTCCTCAATATATAGGTTCTTTCATATACTCCTCAATATCAAGCTGCTTTCACCTGATCCTCAATATTAAGGTGCTTTCATCTGTTCCTCAATATCGAGGTGCTTTAATCTGCTCCTCAACATCGAGGTGCAAATATCTGCTCTTCAATATCGAGGGGCTTTCATCTGCTCCTCAATATCGATGTGCTTTCACCTGCTGCTCAATATCGAGGTGCTTTCATCTGCTCCTCAATATCGAGGTGCTTTCATCTGATCCTCAATATCGAGGTGGTATCATTTGCTCCTCAATATCAAGGTGCTTTCACCCGCTCCCTAATATCGAGGTGCTTTCACCTGCTCCTCAATATCGATGTGCTTTCGCCTGCTCCTCAATATCAAGGTGCTTTCACCAGCTCCCCAATATCGATGTGCTTTCACCTGCTCCTCAATATCAAGGTGCTTTCATCTGCTTCTCAATATCAAGGTGCTTTCATCTGCTTCTCAATATCAAGGTGCTTTCATCCGCTGTTGCCTCTCTTTCTGTCTTCTATCGATATTTCAACGCTGACTGCTCTTTTGAACTTGCTAACTGCATGCCTCCCCAATTCCTGCGGCCCCGCTGCACACATCTTTCTACTCATGCTCATCCCTATACTGTCCAAACCCCTTATGCAAGAGTTAACCAGCATCTTCACTCTTTCATCCCTCACGCTGGTAAACTCAGGAACAATATTCCTTCATCTGTATTTCCTCCTGCCTACGACTTGAACTCTTTCAAAAGGAGGGTATCAGGACATCTCTCCTCCCGAATTTGACCTTGATTTTGGCCACCTCTTCTGATTCTTTAATGGGAGCAGCGATTAGCGATTTTTTTTTTTTATTATTGTTTTTTTTGTGTGTGCCATTGAGCTGCCTCTTTTGTTGTAAAAAAAAAAATACCGATGTGCTTTCACCTGCTCCTCAATATCAAGGTGCTTTCATCTGCTCATCAATATCAAGGTGTTTTCATCTGCTTCTCTATATCAAGGTGCTTTCATCTGCTAATCAATATCAAGGTGCTTTCATATGCTCCTCAATATCGAGGTTCTTTCATATACTCCTCAATATCAAGGTGCTTTCATCTGCTCCTCAATATCGAGGTGCTTTCACCTGCTCCTTGATATCGATGTGCTTTCAACTACTCCTCAATATCGAGGTGCTATCATTTGTTCCTCAATATCGAGGTGCTTTCACCCGCTCCCCAATATCGAGGTGCTTTCACATGCTCCTCAATATCAAGGTGCTTTCACCTGCTCCCCAATATCGATGTGCTTTCACCTGCTCCTCAATATCGAGGTGCTATCATCTGCTTCTCAATATCAAGGTGCTTTTATCCGCTCCCCAATATCGATGTGCTTTCACCTGCTCTTCAATATCAAGGTGCTATCATCTGCTTCTCAATATCAAGGTGCTTTCATCCGCTCCACAATATCGAGGTGCTTTCATCTGCTCCTCAATATCGAGGGGCTTTCATCTGCTCCTTAATATCGATGTGCTTTCACCTGCTCCTCAATATCAAGGTGCTTTCATCTGCTCCTCCATATCAAGGTGCTTTCATCTGCTTCTCAATATCAAGGTGCCTTCACCTGCTCCTCAACATCGAGGTGCTTTCATTTGCTCCTCAATATCAAGTTGTTTTCACCTGTTTCTCAATATCGATGTGCTATCACCTGCTCCTCAATATCGATATGCTTTCATCTGCTCCTCAATATTGAGGTGCTTTCATCTGCTTCTCATTATCGAGGTGCTTTTATCTTCTATTCAATATCGAGGTGCTTTCATCTGCTCCTCAATATCGAGGTGCTTTCATCTGCTCCTCAATATCGAGGTGCTTTCATCTGCTCCTCAATATCGAGGTGCTTTCATCTGCTCCTCAATATCGAGGTGCTTTCATCTGCTCCTCAATATCGAGGTGCTTTCATCTGCTCCTCAATATCGAGGTGCTTTCATCTGCTCCTCAATATCGAGGTGCTTTCATCTGCTCCTCAATATCGAGGTGCTTTCATCTGCTCCTCAATATCGAGGTGCTTTCATCTGCTCCTCAATATCGAGGTGCTTTCATCTGCTCCTCAATATCGAGGTGCTTTCATCTGTTCCTCAATATCGAGGTGCTTTCATCTGTTCCTCAATATCGAGGTGCTTTCATCTGTTCCTCAATATCGAGGTGCTTTCATCTGTTCCTCAATATCGAGGTGCTTTCATCTGCTCCTCAATATCGAGGTGCTTTCATCTGCTCCTCAATATCGAGGTGCTTTCATCTGCTCCTCAATATCGAGGTGCTTTCATCTGCTCCTCAATATCGAGGTGCTTTCATCTGCTCCTTAATATCGAGGTGCTTTCATCTGCTCCTCAATATCGAGGTGCTTTCATCTGCTCCTCAATATCGAGGTGCTTTCATCTGCTCCTCAATATCAAGGTGCTTTCATCTGCTCCTCAATATCGAGGTGCTTTCATCTGCTCCTCAATATCGAGGTGCTTTCATCTGCTCCTCAATATCGAGGTGCTTTCATCTGCTCCTCAATATCGAGGTGCTTTCATCTGCTCCTCAATATCGAGGTGCTTTCATCTGCTCCTCAATATCGAGGTGCTTTCATCTGCTCCTCAATATCGAGGTGCTTTCATCTGCTCCTCAATATCGAGGTGCTTTCATCTGCTCCTCAATATCGAGGTGCTTTCATCTGCTCCTCAATATCGATATGCTTTCATCTGCTCCTCAATATCGATGTGCTTTCATCTGCTCCTCAATATCGAGGTGCTTTCATCTTTTGTTCAATATCGAGGTGCTTTCATATGCTCCTCAATATCGAGGTGCTTTCATCTGCTCCTCAATATCGAGGTGCTTTCATCTACTCCTCAATATCAAGGTGCTTTCAACTACTCCTCAATATCGAGGTGCTTTCATCTACACTCAATATCGAGGTGTTTTCATCTGTTCCTCAATATCAGAGTGCTTTCATCTGCTCCTCAATATCAAGGTGATTTCATCTGCTCCTCAATATCAAGGTGCTTTCATCTGCTCCTCAATATCGAGGTGCTTTCATCTGCTCCTCAATATCAAGGTGCTTTCATCTGCTCCTCAATATCAAGGTGCTTTCATCTGCTCCTCAATATCGAGGTGCTTTCATCTGTTCCTCCTTTGTTAAAAAAAAAATATCGAGGTGCTTTCATCTGCTCCTCAATATCGAGGTGCTTTCATCTGCTCCTCAATATCGAGATGTTTTCATCTGTTCCTCAATATCGAGGTGCTTTCACTGCTCCTCAATATCGAGGTGCTTTCATCTGCTCCTCAATATCGAGGTGCTTTCATCTGTTCCTCAATATCAAGGTGCTTTCATCTGCTCCTCAATATCGAGGTGCTTTCATCTGCTCCTCATATCGATGTGCTTTCATCCGATACTCAATATCGAGGTGCTTTCATCTGCTCCTCAATATCGAGGTGCTTTCATCTGCTCCTCAATATCGAGGTGCTTTCATCTGCTCCTCAATATCGAGGTGCTTTCATCTGCTCCTCAATATCGAGGTGCTTTCATCTGCTCCTCAATATCGAGGTGCTTTCATCTGCTTCTCAATATCGAGGTGCTTTCATCTGCTCCTCAATATCGAGGTGCTTTCATCTGCTCCTCAATATCGAGGTGCTTTCATCTGCTCCTCAATATCGAGGTGCTTTCATCTGCTCCTCAATATCGAGGTGCTTTCATCTGCTCCTCAATATCGAGGTGCTTTCATCTGCTCCTCAATATCGAGGTGCTTTCATCTGCTCCTCAATATCGAGGTGCTTTCATCTGTTCCTCAATATCGAGGTGCTTTCATCTGCTTCTCAATATCGAGGTGCTTTCATCTGCTCCTCAATATCGAGGTGCTTTCATCTGCTCCTCAATATCGAGGTGCTTTTATATGCTCCTCAATATCGAGGTGCTTTCATCTGTTCCTCAATATCGAGGTGCTTTCATCTGCTCCTCAATATCGAGGTGCTTTCATCTGTTCCTCAATATCGAGGTGCTTTCATCTGTTCCTCAATATCGAGGTGCTTTCATCTGCTCCTCAATATCGAGGTGCTTTAATCTGCTCCTCAATATCGAGGAGCTATCATCTGGTCCTCAAAATCGAGGTGCTTTCATCTGTTCCTCAATATCGAGGTGCTTTCATCTGCCCATCAATATCGAGGTGCTTTCATCTGCTCCTCAATATCGAGGTGCTTTCATCTGCTCCTCAATATCGAGGTGCTTTCATCTGCTCCTCAATATCGAGGTGCTTTCATCTTGTCCTCAATATCGAGGTGCTTTCATCTGCTCCTCAATATCGAGGTGCTTTCATCTGTTCCTCAATATCGAGGTGCTTTCATCTGCTCCTCAATATCGAGGTGCTTTCATCTATTCCTCAATATCGAGGTGCTTTCATCTGTTCCTCAATATCGAGGTGCTTTCATCTGCTCCTCAATATCGAGGTGCTTTCATCTGCTCCTCAATATCGAGGTGCTTTCATCTGCTCCTCAATATCGAGGTGCTTTCATCTGCTCCTCAATATCAAGGTGCTTTCATCTGTTTCGCAATATCGAGGTACTTTCATCTGCTCCTCAATATTGAGGTGCTTTCATCTGCTCCTCAATATTGAAGTGCTTTCATCTGCTCCTCAATATTGAAGTGCTTTCATCTGCTCCTCTATATCAAGGTGCTTTCATCTGCTCTTCAATATCAAGGTGCTTTCATCTGCTCCTCAATATCGAGGTCCTTTCATCTGCTCCTCAATATCAAGGTGCTTTCATCTGCTTCTCAATATCGAGGTGCTTTCACTTGCTGCTCTGTATCGAGGTGCTTTCACCTGCTCTTCAATATCGAGGTGCTTTCACTTGCTCCCCGATATCGATGTGCTTTCACCTGCTCCTTAATATCGAGGTGCTTTCATCTTCTCAATATCGTAGTGCTTTCATCTGCTCCTCATTATCGATGTGCTTTCATCTGCTCATCAATATCGAGGTGCTATCATCTGCTCCCCAATATCGATGTGCTTTCATCTGCTCCCCAATATCGATGTGGTTTCATCTGCTCCTCAATATCAAGGTGCTCTCATCTGATCCTCAATATCGAGGTGCTATCATCTGCTTCGCAATATCGAGGTGCTTTCATCTGCTCCTCAATATGGATCTGTTTACATCTGCTCTTCAATATCAAGGTGCTTTCTTCTGCTCCTCAATACCAAGGTGTTTTCATCTGCTCCTTAATATCGATGTGCTTTCATCTGCTCCTCAAGAACTTGAAGAGAGTTTAAACTATCAGGAAAATTATAGCAGAAGGAGCGACGTGCGAATCAATGGCATGGAGGAGCGTGGAGCCACTGAGCCATGGGAGCCGTGACGTCACTCCTGGAGGAAAAGATGCAGCTGCCGGGACTCGTGTTGGAGCGAGCCCATCGTGTTGGTGTGCGCCGCGACGCCAGGCCTCGTCCCATCGTAGCAAGATTCTCTCGTTACTGCGATCGAGAAGCTGTGATGAGGAACTCCAAGAAGCTGAGGGGCACGAACATATTCGTGAACGATGACCTCTGTGCAGCGTAACAAGCCGTGAAGAATGCTCAGATGCCTCTACTAAAACAGGCAAGAGCACAAGGGAAAGTGGCATTCTTCCGTCACAACAAGTTAATCATCAAAGACAAGACCAGCGACGTTGGAGTTGATCGGATGCGGCAGTCGACGGGGACCACGGGGTGTGGCTGGCGCCGGGGTACGGGCTGAGCCGGGGCCTGCTGCTGCTGCTGCTGCTGCTGCTGGGGTCGTCGTGGAGGTGGCGGGGGCATGGGCTGGCGCCGGGAATGGTCCCTTCCCCACCCTGCCCGCGCCTCTTCGTGATGGTCCGGCCCCCTGCTCGTCTCCTTCCACTCCTGCTACTACACATGCTGCCTCGACACAGAATAAGCCGGTGAAGAAAAGTCTACGAGGTGCCGTGAGAAAATAACTCGTCATTCGTAGTATAAATAGTGTAATATAATATCAACATCTATATAATGAATATAAACCAATACCTGCCATTTCATAATTTAAATGACATAGAATTTCCTAATATGATAATTATGGACAATCACAACTACCCACTTAGCATATTAAATACATTAACATATGATTTTAGTGAATTAGAAAGACCCAATCATGTTATAGATCGATCAAGTGAACCGATACTGCCAGAACCATCATGTGATTATGTTTTCTGTAATGAGGACTTACAAGAAACTGATCCTCCAAATAGTTTAAAAATATTGTCGTATAATATAAGTAGTGTTCCTCAACACCTGGACTCGTTATTTGATGAATGTTTAAATCAATCTTCTGTCACGTTTGATGCTATCGGGTTATGTGAAACACGTCAAAATGATGCCATATGTAACTTATATAACCAGAGTAACTACTTTTCATACTTTCAGAATAAGTCAACACAAGGGGGAGGCCTAGCTATTTATCTGCATAACAAGTTTCAAGGAGAAAAGATTACTAACGCTTGTTTAAAACTACCACACCTTGAATCACTATGTATTAAAATAATCAAGCCTTCAAATTTCATAATAAGTTTTTTTTACAGACCACCCAATGCATCACTTCATGATTTTTTTTAATCAATGAAACAAATTTTAGATTATGTATCTAATCTTAGTTTACCATGTTATTTGATGGGAGATTTTAATGTTAACCTGTTAAATGCCAATAACAATACCATTTCATACATTAATATGTTCCATTCCTACAAATTCTTTCAAAGTATTTTAAAGCCAACCAGAGTAACCTCTACCTCTGCAACATTAATTGATCATATATGGTCACATGACATTCACAATTATATGAAAAGTGGTATATTTTATTCATCAATCAGTGACCACTTCCCGGTATTTGGTCTTTTTTCTACACTTGCCCTTAACAATATATCATATGTGCATGTAACAAAAATAATTATTACCAATGATAAAATTGCAACTTTCAAAGAAGAAATAAAAAAAAAATTAGGTGGGATTTAGAACTAGCTAATAATGAAGGAACTGAACATATATTTAATTTCTACATGGACACATTCAAGAGACTATATAACATTAATTTCCCAATAAAATCATTTTTGGTTAAAGAAAAACATTTTGGCAAGCAATACATAACTCCAGGTTTAATAAAGTCAATAAAACATCGTAACAAGTTACAAAAGTTATACGCAAAATGGCCACTAACCTATGAAACAATATTTAAACGATATAGGAATACGTTGACATCAATAATAAGGACAGCCAAAGAGAATTACTTTAAAGAAAAATTTAGTGAACAATCAGGTGACTAAAAAAACATGGGAAACTTTACATTACTTAATGGGGATAAATAGATCTAAATTGCCAACTTCAATGAATTTTCAAGATAAAACTGTATCTAATGACAGCGATATTGCAGACGAATTTAATAACTACTTCACGAATATTGGTAGCAAATTAGCTTCAGATATCGGTCCACCTTCAGTTTCATTTGAGTCCTTTCTTCCAGAGCCAGTCCCTTTCTCATTCTTTCTTAAACCCACAACAGAGCAAGAAATTAAGGATGTTATAAATAATCTAAAAGTTACGTCTCCGGGGTTTGATGACATCAGTGTAAAAGTACTTAAGGAATGTACTACTGAAATTTCTCCATTTTTAAAGATCATTATAAATAAATGTTTTACAGAGGGTTACCTTCCTAAACAATTGCAAGTAGCAAAAGTGATACCAATATTTAAGAAAGGTGAAAAATCTAATTATAATAATTACAGGCCGGTTTCTATCCTTCCAAGCATTAGCAAAATATTTGAAAAATTAATTGCCATTAGATTGATTGACTACTTCACAAAATTTTCACTTTTAACCGACTGTCAGTATGGCTTTAGATCCAATTACTCCACTGAACTAGCTATTCACCAACTTTGCCAAAGTATTCATGATACATTAGATAATAAAAGTAATCAAATTACAGTGTTTTGTGACCTAAGTAAGGCTTTTGATACCATATCCCATCACATTTTGCTGCATAAATTAAGTATATTTGGCATACGTGGAAAAGCTCATAATTTTTTAAAAAGCTATATGTCCTCCAGAACACAATTTACAGTATACAATAACAAATCTTCTTCCTACAGCACGGTCAGGTGCAGTGTTCCACAAGGGTCTATTCTGGGACCAATTCTCTTTTTAATATATGTCAATGATATAATATACACAAGTACTAAATTAAAAATTTTGTTGTTTGCAGATGATGCCACAATATATGTACAGGGTCACAACATTAAAGATATTATAGCAATTCTAAATAAAGAACTAATAAATGTATCAAATTGGATTACTGCTAATAAATTAACACTAAATATTTCAAAGACATTCTATATGCTATCTAGTTCCATACATTCAATTCACGACAATATTGATGTACAATTAAATAATAAATCATTGAGTCGAGTCAACAACATAAAATTCCTAGGTGTAACAATTGACGAAAACCTAACGTGGAAAGCTCACCTACAGCAAGTTTGTATTAGAATATCTCAAGTCACAGGTGTAATATATAGAATTAGAAATAATGTAACTAAAGATTCCCTAAAACTAATATATTATTCTACTGTATATCCAGTGTTATTGTATTGTTCAGCAGTTTGGGGAGGAGCATTCAAAACACTTATAGACCAACTATTTGTTGCACAGAAAAAAGTTATTAGGGTAATGTCATATAAATCAAAATATGAACACACCAACCCTCTCTTTTGTGACTACAAGCTTCTCAAATTACCAGATCTTATATTACTTCAGACTTGTTTATTTGTGTTCAAAGCATTACATGTGTATCCCACCAACATATTCCAGCCACTGTCTCATAACATCAACACAAGACGACCGCATGACCTAAGAGTACCGTACTGTCGCACTGTCCAGGCTCAGCGCAGTGTGAGTGTGCGGGACGTCACACACTGGAACAACCTCCCACAGGATATCAAATCACTCACTTCTATTAATACATTTAAAGGCAAAATTAGATCATCTTTATTGCAAAGTTATGAACAATAATCAGACATGTTAATATTATTATTACTATTATTATTATTTTTTTTTATTTTCTACTATTATTATTTACAATACTATATATACATGTATGTATGTATATGTATGTGTGTGTGTATGTGAATGTATATGTGTGTATGTATATGTGTGTGTATATATGTATATGTGTATGTATGTATGTATGTATGTGTATGTGTATTTGTGTTTATGTATGCATATGTGTGTGTATGTATATGTATATGTATGTATGTGTGTATGTATGTGTATATATGTATGTGTGTGTGTATTTATTTGTGTATGTATGTGTGTGTATATATGTACATATGTATGTATATGGATGCGTATGAATGTGTGTATGTGTACATATGTGTGTATATGTATATGTATGTGTATATGTGTATGTATTTGTATGTATGTATGTATGTATATATGTTTGTTTGTATGTCCATATGTATGTATATGGTGTGTATGTGTATTGTTTGTATGAACGTATATGTGTATTTCTTTATGTATTTATTTGTATATGTATGCTAGGCTGCATGTATGTGTGTATGTATGTATATGTATGTGTATATGTATGTATGTATGTATGTATGTGATTATGTATGTACACATGTGGGTCTGCATGTACATGTATTTCTATGAGTAGGCAATAAACTAAAATGTGCTGTATTTATGTCTTATACATGATAGATACTGTCTTCAACTAGGCCAAAACATTTGCATGTTCTATATTTTTCTTTGTTCATTAAAACTGGTCCATACAAAAGCTTCTTGCTTAATGGACCTGGGCTGTACTATTACTGTTTACTGTTTATAACATATTATATTATATCAATAGCCAATAAAGATATCAATATCAATATCAATATCGATGTGCTATTATCTGCTCCTCAATATCAATGTGCTTTCACCTGCTCCTCAATATCAAAGTGCTTTCATCTGCTCCTCAATATCGAGGTGCTTTCACCTGCTCCTCAATATCAAAGTGCTTTCATCTGCTCCTCAATATCAAAGTGCTTTCACCTGCTCCTCAATGTCGAGGTGCTTTCATCTGCTCCTCAATATCAAGGTGCTTTCACCTGCTCCTCAATATCAAAGTGCTTTCACCTGCTCCTCAATATCGAGGTGCTTTCATCTGCTCCTCAATATCAAGGTGCTTTCATCTGCTCCTCAATATCAAAGTGCTTTCACCTGCTCCTCAATATCGAGGTGCTTTCACCTGCTCCTCAATATCGAGGTGCTTTCACCTGCTCCTCAATATCAAGGTGATTTCACCTGCTCCTCAATATCGAGGTGCTTTCACCTGCTCCTCAATATCGAGGTGCTTTCACCTGCTCCTCAATATCGAGGTGCTTTCACCTGCTCCTCAATATCAAGGTGCTTTCACCTGCTCCTCAATATCGAGGTGCTTTCACCTGCTCCTCAATATCGAGGTGCTTTCACCTGCTCCTCAATATCGAGGTGCTTTCACCTGCTCCTCAATATCGAGGTGCTTTCACCTGCTCCTCAATATCGAGGTGCTTTCACCTGCTCCTCAATATCGAGGTGCTTTCACCTGCTCCTCAATATCAAGGTGCTTTCACCTGCTCCTCAATATCGAGGTGCTTTCACCTGCTCCTCAATATCGAGGTGCTTTCACCTGCTCCCCAATATCCATGTGCTTTCACCTGCTCCTCAATATCCATGTGCTTTCACCTGCTCCCCAATATCAAGGTGCTTTCACCTGCTCCTCAATATCGATTTGCTTTCATTTGCTCCTCAATATCGATTTGCTTTCATCTGCTCCTCAATATCGATTTGCTTTCATTTGCTCCTCAATATCGAGGTGCTTTCATCTGCTCCTCAATATCGATTTGCTTTCACCTGCTCCTCAATATCGATTTGCTTTCACCTGCTCCTCAATATCGATTTGCTTTCATCTGCTCCTCAATATCGAGGTGCTTTCACCTGCTCCTCAATATCGATTTGCTTTCATCTGCTCCTCAATATCGAGGTGCTTTCAACTGCTCCTCAATATCGAGGTGCTTTCATCTGCTCCTCAATATCGAGGTGCTTTCATCTGCTCCTCAATATCGAGGTGCTTTCATCTGTTCCTCAATATCGAGGTGCTTTCATCTGCTCCTCAATATCGAGGTGCTTTCATCTGCTCCTCAATATCGAGGTGCTTTCATCTGCTCCTCAATATCGAGGTGCTTTCATCTGTTCCTCAATATCGAGGTGCTTTCATCTGTTCCTCAATATCGAGGTGCTTTCATCTGCTCCTCAATATCGAGGTGCTTTCATCTGTTCCTCAATATCGAGGTGCTTTCATCTGCTCCTCAATATCGAGGTGCTTTCATCTGTTCCTCAATATCGAGGTGCTTTCATCTGTTCCTCAATATCGAGGTGCTTTCATCTGCTCCTCAATATCGAGGTGCTTTCATCTGTTCCTCAATATCAAGGTGCTTTCATCTGTTCCTCAATATCGAGGTGCTTTCATCTGTTCCTCAATATCGAGGTGCTTTCATCTGTTCCTCAATATCGAGGTGCTTTCATCTGCTCCTCAATAACGAGGTGTTTTCATCTGCTCCTCAATATCGAGTGGCTTTCATCTGCCTCTCAATATTGAGGTGCTTTCATCTGCTCCTCAATAACGAGGTGCTTTCATCTGCTCCTCAATATCGATGTGCTTTCACCTGCTCCTCAATATCGAGGTGCTTTCATCTGTTCCTCAATATCGAGGTGCTTTCATCTGTTCCTCAATATCGAGGTACTTTCATCTGCTCCTCAATATCGAGGTGCTTTCAACTACTCCTCAATATCGAGGTGCTTTTATCTGCTCCTTAATATCAAGGTGCTTTCATCTGATCCTCAATATCGAGGTGCTTTCAAATGCTCCTCTATATCAAGGTGCTTCCATCTGCTAATGAACATCAAGGTGCTTTCACCTGCTCCTCAATATATAGGTTCTTTCATATACTCCTCAATATCAAGCTGCTTTCACCTGATCCTCAATATTAAGGTGCTTTCATCTGTTCCTCAATATCGAGGTGCTTTAATCTGCTCCTCAACATCGAGGTGCAAATATCTGCTCTTCAATATCGAGGGGCTTTCATCTGCTCCTCAATATCGATGTGCTTTCACCTGCTGCTCAATATCGGGGTGCTTTCATCTGCTACCTAATATCGAGGTGCTTTCATCTGATCCTCAATATCGAGGTGGTATCATTTGCTCCTCAATATCAAGGTGCTTTCACCCGCTCCCTAATATCGAGGTGCTTTCACCTGCTCCTCAATATCGATGTGCTTTCGCCTGCTCCTCAATATCAAGGTGCTTTCACCAGCTCCCCAATATCGATGTGCTTTCACCTGCTCCTCAATATCAAGGTGCTTTCATCTGCTTCTCAATATCAAGGTGCTTTCATCTGCTTCTCAATATCAAGGTGCTTTCATCCGCTGTTGCCTCTCTTTCTGTCTTCTATCGATATTTCAACGCTGACTGCTCTTTTGAACTTGCTAACTGCATGCCTCCCCAATTCCTGCGGCCCCGCTGCACACATCTTTCTACTCATGCTCATCCCTATACTGTCCAAACCCCTTATGCAAGAGTTAACCAGCATCTTCACTCTTTCATCCCTCACGCTGGTAAACTCTGGAACAATATTCCTTCATCTGTATTTCCTCCTGCCTACGACTTGAACTCTTTCAAAAGGAGGGTATCAGGACATCTCTCCTCCCGAATTTGACCTTGATTTTGGCCACCTCTTCTGATTCTTTAATGGGAGCAGCGATTAGCGAATTTTTTTTTTATTATTGTTTTTTTTGTGTGTGCCATTGAGCTGCCTCTTTTGTTGTAAAAAAAAAAATACCGATGTGCTTTCACCTGCTCCTCAATATCAAGGTGCTTTCATCTGCTCATCAATATCAAGGTGTTTTCATCTGCTTCTCTATATCAAGGTGCTTTCATCTGCTAATCAATATCAAGGTGCTTTCATATGCTCCTCAATATCGAGGTTCTTTCATATACTCCTCAATATCAAGGTGCTTTCATCTGCTCCTCAATATCGAGGTGCTTTCACCTGCTCCTTGATATCGATGTGCTTTCAACTACTCCTCAATATCGAGGTGCTATCATTTGTTCCTCAATATCGAGGTGCTTTCACCCGCTCCCCAATATCGAGGTGCTTTCACATGCTCCTCAATATCAAGGTGCTTTCACCCGCTCCCCAATATCGATGTGCTTTCACCTGCTCCTCAATATCGAGGTGCTATCATCTGCTTCTCAATATCAAGGTGCTTTTATCCGCTCCCCAATATCGATGTGCTTTCACCTGCTCTTCAATATCAAGGTGCTATCATCTGCTTCTCAATATCAAGGTGCTTTCATCCGCTCCACAATATCGAGGTGCTTTCATCTGCTCCTCAATATCGAGGGGCTTTCATCTGCTCCTCAATATCGATGTGCTTTCACCTGCTCCTCAATATCAAGGTGCTTTCATCTGCTCCTCCATATCAAGGTGCTTTCATCTGCTTCTCAATATCAAGGTGCCTTCACCTGCTCCTCAACATCGAGGTGCTTTCATTTGCTCCTCAATATCAAGTTGTTTTCACCTGTTTCTCAATATCGATGTGCTATCACCTGCTCCTCAATATCGATATGCTTTCATCTGCTCCTCAATATTGAGGTGCTTTCATCTGCTTCTCATTATCGAGGTGCTTTTATCTTCTATTCAATATCGAGGTGCTTTCATCTGCTCCTCAATATCGAGGTGCTTTCATCTGCTCCTCAATATCGAGGTGCTTTCATCTGCTCCTCAATATCGAGGTGCTTTTATCTGCTCCTCAATATCGAGGTGCTTTCATCTGCTCCTCAATATCGAGGTGCTATTATCTGCTCCTCAATATCAAGGTGCTTTCATCTGCTCCTCAATATCGAGGTGCTTTCATCTGCTCCTCAATATCGAGGTGCTTTCATCTGCTCCTCAATATCGAGGTGCTTTCATCTGCTCCTCAATATCGAGGTGCTTTCATCTGCTCCTCAATATCAAGGTGCTTTCATCTGTTCCTCAATATCGAGGTGCTTTCATCTGTTCCTCAATATCGAGGTGCTTTCATCTGTTCCTCAATATCGAGGTGCTTTCATCTGTTCCTCAATATCGAGGTGCTTTCATCTGCTCCTCAATATCGAGGTGCTTTCATCTGCTCCTCAATATCAAGGTGCTTTCATCTGCTCCTCAATATCAAGGTGCTTTCATCTGCTCCTCAATATCGAGGTGCTTTCATCTGCTCCTCAATATCGAGGTGCTTTCATCTGCTCCTCAATATCGAGGTGCTTTCACCTGCTCCTCAATATCGAGGTGCTTTCATCTGCTACTCAATATCAAGGTGCTTTCACCTGCTCCTTAATATCGAGGTGCTTTCACCTGCTCCTCAATATCGAGGTGCTTTCACCTGCTCCTCAATATCGAGGTGCTTTCACCTGCTCCCCAATATCGAGGTGCTTTCACCTGCTCCTCAATATCGAGGTGCTTTCACCTGCTCCCCAATATCGAGGTGCTTTCACCTGCTCCTCAATATCGAGGTGCTTTCACCTGCTCCTTAATATCGAGGTGCTTTCACCTGCTCCTCAATATCGAGGTGCTTTCACCTGCTCCTTAATATCGATATGCTTTCATCTGCTCCCCAATATCGATGTGCTCTCACCTGCTCCTTAATACCGAGGTGCTTTCATCTTTTGTTCAATATCGAGGTGCTTTCATTTGCTCATCATTATCGAGGTGCTTTCATCTGCTCCTCTATATGGAGCTGTTTACATCTACTCATCAATATCAAGGTGGTTTCTTCTGCTCCTTAATATCAAGGTGCTTTCATCTACACTTCAATATCGAGGTGTTTTCATCTGCCCCTCGATATCAGAGTGCTTTAATCTGCTCCTCAATATCAAAGTGCTTTCTTCTGCTACTCAATATCAAGGTGCTTTCACCAGCTCCCCAATATCGATGTGCTTTCACCTGCTCCTCAATATCAAGGTGCTTTCATCTGCTTCTCAATATCAAGGTGCTTTCATCTGCTTCTCAATATCAAGGTGCTTTCATCCGCTGTTGCCTCTCTTTCTGTCTTCTATCGATATTTCAACGCTGACTGCTCTTTTGAACTTGCTAACTGCATGCCTCCCCAATTCCTGCGGCCCCGCTGCACACATCTTTCTACTCATGCTCATCCCTATACTGTCCAAACCCCTTATGCAAGAGTTAACCAGCATCTTCACTCTTTCATCCCTCACGCTGGTAAACTCTGGAACAATATTCCTTCATCTGTATTTCCTCCTGCCTACGACTTGAACTCTTTCAAAAGGAGGGTATCAGGACATCTCTCCTCCCGAATTTGACCTTGATTTTGGCCACCTCTTCTGATTCTTTAATGGGAGCAGCGATTAGCGATTTTTTTTTTATTATTGTTTTTTTTGTGTGTGCCATTGAGCTGCCTCTTTTGTTGTAAAAAAAAAAATACCGATGTGCTTTCACCTGCTCCTCAATATCAAGGTGCTTTCATCTGCTCATCAATATCAAGGTGTTTTCATCTGCTTCTCTATATCAAGGTGCTTTCATCTGCTAATCAATATCAAGGTGCTTTCATATGCTCCTCAATATCGAGGTTCTTTCATATACTCCTCAATATCAAGGTGCTTTCATCTGCTCCTCAATATCGAGGTGCTTTCACCTGCTCCTTGATATCGATGTGCTTTCAACTACTCAATATCGAGGTGCTATCATTTGCTCCTCAATATCGAGGTGCTTTCACCCGCTCCCCAATATCGAGGTGCTTTCACATGCTCCTCAATATCAAGGTGCTTTCACCCGCTCCCCAATATCGATGTGCTTTCACCTGCTCCTCAATATCGAGGTGCTATCATCTGCTTCTCAATATCAAGGTGCTTTTATCCGCTCCCCAATATCGATGTGCTTTCACCTGCTCTTCAATATCAAGGTGCTATCATCTGCTTCTCAATATCAAGGTGCTTTCATCCGCTCCACAATATCGAGGTGCTTTCATCTGCTCCTCAATATCGAGGGGCTTTCATCTGCTCCTTAATATCGATGTGCTTTCACCTGCTCCTCAATATCAAGGTGCTTTCATCTGCTCCTCCATATCAAGGTGCTTTCATCTGCTTCTCAATATCAAGGTGCCTTCACCTGCTCCTCAACATCGAGGTGCTTTCATTTGCTCCTCAATATCAAGTTGTTTTCACCTGTTTCTCAATATCGATGTGCTATCACCTGCTCCTCAATATCGATATGCTTTCATCTGCTCCTCAATATTGAGGTGCTTTCATCTGCTTCTCATTATCGAGGTGCTTTTATCTTCTATTCAATATCGAGGTGCTTTCATCTGCTCCTCAATATCGAGGTGCTTTCATCTGCTCCTCAATATCGAGGTGCTTTCATCTGCTCCTCAATATCGAGGTGCTTTCATCTGCTCCTCAATATCGAGGTGCTTTCATCTGCTCCTCAATATCGAGGTGCTTTCATCTGCTCCTCAATATCAAGGTGCTTTCATCTGCTCCTCAATATCGAGGTGCTTTCATCTGCTCCTCAATATCGAGGTGCTTTCATCTGTTCCTCAATATCGAGGTGCTTTCATCTGTTCCTCAATATCGAGGTGCTTTCATCTGCTCCTCAATATCAAGGTACTTTCATCTGTTCCTCAATATCGAGGTGCTTTCATCTGCTCCTCAATATCAAGGTGCTTTCATCTGCTCCTCAATATCAAGGTGCTTTCATCTGCTCCTCAATATCGAGGTGCTTTCATCTGCTCCTCAATATCGACGTGCTTTCACCTGCTCCTCAATATCAAGGTGCTTTCACCTGCTCCTCAATATCAAGGTGCTTTCACCTGCTCCTTAATACCGAGGTGCTTTCACCTGCTCCTCAATATCGAGGTGCTTTCACCTGCTCCCCAATATCGAGGTGCTTTCACCTGCTCCCCAATATCGAGGTGCTTTCACCTGCTACTTAATATCGAGGTGCTTTCACCTGCTCCCCAATATCGAGCTGCTTTCACCTGCTCCTTAATATCGAGGTGCTTTCACCTGCTCCTCAATATCGAGGTGCTTTCACCTGCTCCTTAATATCGAGGTGCTTTCACCTGCTCCCTAATATCGAGGTGCTTTCACCTGCTCCTTAATATCGATATGCTTTCATCTGCTCCCCAATATCGATGTGCTCTCACCTGCTCCTTAATACCGAGGTGCTTTCATCTTTTGTTCAATATCGAGGTGCTTTCATTTGCTCATCATTATCGAGGTGCTTTCATCTGCTCCTCTATATGGAGCTGTTTACATCTACTCATCAATATCAAGGTGGTTTCTTCTGCTCCTTAATATCAAGGTGCTTTCATCTACACTTCAATATCGAGGTGTTTTCATCTGCCCCTCGATATCAGAGTGCTTTAATCTGCTCCTCAATATCAAAGTGCTTTCTTCTGCTACTCAATATCAAGGTGCTTTCACCAGCTCCCCAATATCGATGTGCTTTCACCTGCTCCTCAATATCAAGGTGCTTTCATCTGCTTCTCAATATCAAGGTGCTTTCATCTGCTTCTCAATATCAAGGTGCTTTCATCCGCTGTTGCCTCTCTTTCTGTCTTCTATCGATATTTCAACGCTGACTGCTCTTTTGAACTTGCTAACTGCATGCCTCCCCAATTCCTGCGGCCCCGCTGCACACATCTTTCTACTCATGCTCATCCCTATACTGTCCAAACCCCTTATGCAAGAGTTAACCAGCATCTTCACTCTTTCATCCCTCACGCTGGTAAACTCTGGAACAATATTCCTTCATCTGTATTTCCTCCTGCCTACGACTTGAACTCTTTCAAAAGGAGGGTATCAGGACATCTCTCCTCCCGAATTTGACCTTGATTTTGGCCACCTCTTCTGATTCTTTAATGGGAGCAGCGATTAGCGAATTTTTTTTTTATTATTGTTTTTTTTGTGTGTGCCATTGAGCTGCCTCTTTTGTTGTAAAAAAAAAAATACCGATGTGCTTTCACCTGCTCCTCAATATCAAGGTGCTTTCATCTGCTCATCAATATCAAGGTGTTTTCATCTGCTTCTCTATATCAAGGTGCTTTCATCTGCTAATCAATATCAAGGTGCTTTCATATGCTCCTCAATATCGAGGTTCTTTCATATACTCCTCAATATCAAGGTGCTTTCATCTGCTCCTCAATATCGAGGTGCTTTCACCTGCTCCTTGATATCGATGTGCTTTCAACTACTCCTCAATATCGAGGTGCTATCATTTGCTCCTCAATATCGAGGTGCTTTCACCCGCTCCCCAATATCGAGGTGCTTTCACATGCTCCTCAATATCAAGGTGCTTTCACCCGCTCCCCAATATCGATGTGCTTTCACCTGCTCCTCAATATCGAGGTGCTATCATCTGCTTCTCAATATCAAGGTGCTTTTATCCGCTCCCCAATATCGATGTGCTTTCACCTGCTCTTCAATATCAAGGTGCTATCATCTGCTTCTCAATATCAAGGTGCTTTCATCCGCTCCACAATATCGAGGTGCTTTCATCTGCTCCTCAATATCGAGGGGCTTTCATCTGCTCCTTAATATCGATGTGCTTTCACCTGCTCCTCAATATCAAGGTGCTTTCATCTGCTCCTCCATATCAAGGTGCTTTCATCTGCTTCTCAATATCAAGGTGCCTTCACCTGCTCCTCAACATCGAGGTGCTTTCATTTGCTCCTCAATATCAAGTTGTTTTCACCTGTTTCTCAATATCGATGTGCTATCACCTGCTCCTCAATATCGATATGCTTTCATCTGCTCCTCAATATTGAGGTGCTTTCATCTGCTTCTCATTATCGAGGTGCTTTTATCTTCTATTCAATATCGAGGTGCTTTCATCTGCTCCTCAATATCGAGGTGCTTTCATCTGCTCCTCAATATCGAGGTGCTTTCATCTGCTCCTCAATATTGAGGTGCTTTTATCTGCTCCTCAATATCGAGGTGCTTTCATCTGCTCCTCAATATCGAGGTGCTATTATCTGCTCCTCAATATCAAGGTGCTTTCATCTGCTCCTCAATATCGAGGTGCTTTCATCTGCTCCTCAATATCGAGGTGCTTTCATCTGTTCCTCAATATCGAGGTGCTTTCATCTGTTCCTCAATATCGAGGTGCTTTCATCTGCTCCTCAATATCAAGGTACTTTCATCTGTTCCTCAATATCGAGGTGCTTTCATCTGCTCCTCAATATCAAGGTGCTTTCATCTGCTCCTCAATATCGAGGTGCTTTCATCTGATCCTCAATATCAAGGTGCTTTCATCTGATCCTCAATATCAAGGTGCTTTCATCTACTCCTCAATATCGAGGTGCTTTCATCTGCTCCTCAATATCGAGGTGCTTTCATCTGCTCCTCAATATCGAGGTGCTTTCATCTGCTCCTCAATATCGAGGTGCTTTTATCTGCTCCTCAATATCGAGGTGCTTTCATCTGCTCCTCAATATCGAGGTGCTTTCATCTGCTCCTCAATATCAAGGTGCTTTCATCTGCTCCTCAATATCGAGGTGCTTTCATCTGCTCCTCAATATCGAGGTGCTTTCATCTGTTCCTCAATATCGAGGTGCTTTCATCTGTTCCTCAATATCGAGGTGCTTTCATCTGCTCCTCAATATCGAGGTGCTTTCATCTGTTCCTCAATATCGAGGTGCTTTCATCTGCTCCTCAATATCAAGGTGCTTTCATCTGCTCCTCAATATCGAGGTGCTTTCATCTGCTCCTCAATATCGAGGTGCTTTCATCTGCTCCTCAATATCGAGGTCCTTTCATCTGATCCTCAATATCAAGGTGCTTTCATCTACTCCTCAATATCGATGTGCTTTCATCTGATCCTCAATATCAAGGTGCTTTCATCTACTCCTCAATATCGATGTGCTTTCATCTGATCCTCAATATCGAGGTGCTTTCATCTGTTCCTCAATATCGAGGTGCTTTCATCTGCTCCTCAATATCAAGGTACTTTCATCTGTTCCTCAATATCGAGGTGCTTTCATCTGCTCCTCAATATCAAGGTGCTTTCATCTGCTCCTCAATATCAAGGTGCTTTCATCTGCTCCTCAATATCGAGGTGCTTTCATCTGCTCCTCAATATCGACGTGCTTTCACCTGCTCCTCAATATCAAGGTGCTTTCACCTGCTCCTCAATATCAAGGTGCTTTCACCTGCTCCTTAATACCGAGGTGCTTTCACCTGCTCCTCAATATCGAGGTGCTTTCACCTGCTCCCCAATATCGAGGTGCTTTCACCTGCTCCCCAATATCGAGGTGCTTTCACCTGCTCCTTAATATCGAGGTGCTTTCACCTGCTCCCCAATATCGAGCTGCTTTCACCTGCTCCTTAATATCGAGGTGCTTTCACCTGCTCCTCAATATCGAGGTGCTTTCACCTGCTCCTTAATATCGAGGTGCTTTCACCTGCTCCCTAATATCGAGGTGCTTTCACCTGCTCCTTAATATCGATATGCTTTCATCTGCTCCCCAATATCGATGTGCTCTCACCTGCTCCTTAATACCGAGGTGCTTTCATCTTTTGTTCAATATCGAGGTGCTTTCATTTGCTCATCATTATCGAGGTGCTTTCATCTGCTCCTCTATATGGAGCTGTTTACATCTACTCATCAATATCAAGGTGGTTTCTTCTGCTCCTTAATATCAAGGTGCTTTCATCTACACTTCAATATCGAGGTGTTTTCATCTGCCCCTCGATATCAAAGTGCTTTAATCTGCTCCTCAATATCAAAGTGCTTTCTTCTGCTACTCAATATCAAGGTGCTTTCATCTGCTCCTCAATATGGATGTGCTTTCATCTGCTCCTCATTATCGAGGTGTTTTCATCTGATCCACAATATCGAGGTGCTTTCATCTGCTCCTCAAAATCGAGGTGTTTTCATCTGATCCACAATATCGAGGTGCTTTCATCTGCTCCTCAATATCGAGGTGGTACCATCTGCTCCTCAATATCGAGGTGCTTTCATCTGCTCCTCAATATCGAGGTGCTTTCATCTGCTCCTCAATATTGAGGTGGTATCATTTGCTCCTCAATATCGAGGTGCTTTCGTCTGCTCCTCAATATCGAGGTGTTTTCATCTGCTCCTCAATATCGAGGTGCTTTCATCTGCTCCTCAATATCGAGGTGCTTTCATCTGCTCCTCAATATCGAGGTGCTATCATCTGCTGCCCAATATCGATATTCTTTCACCTGCTCTTCAATATCAAGGTGCTCTCACCTGCTCCTCAATATCGAGGTGCTATCATCTGCTCCTCAATATCGAGGTGCTATCATCTGCTCCTCAATATGGAGCTGTTTACAACTGCTTCTCAATATCAATGTGCTTTCTTCTGCCCCTCAATATCAAGGTGCTTTCATCTGCTTCTCAATATCGATGTGCTTTAATCTTCTCAATATCGATGTGCTTTCGCCTGCTCCTCAATATCAAGGTGCTTTCACCAGCTCCCCAATATCGATGTGCTTTCACCTGCTCCACAATATCAAGGTGCTTTCATCTGCTTCTTAATATCAAGGTGCTTTCATCTGCTTCTCAATATCAAGGTGCTTTCATCCGCTGTTGCCTCTCTTTCTGTCTTCTATCGATATTTCCACGCTGACTGCTCTTTTGAACTTGCTAACTGCATGCCTCCCTATTCCTGCGGCCCCGCTGCACACATCTTTCTACTCATGCTCATCCCTATACTGTCCAAACCCCTTATGGAAGAGTTAACCAGCATCTTCACTCTTTCATCCCTCACGCTGGTAAACTCTGGAACAATCTTCCTTCATCTGTATTTCCTCCTGCCTACGACTTGAACTCTTTCAAAAGGAGGGTATCAGGACATCTCTCCTTATTATTATTATTATTATTATTATTATTATTATTATTATTATTATTATTATTATTATTATTATTATTATTATTATTATTATTATTATTATTATTATTATTATTATTATTATTATTATTATTATTATTATTATTATTATTATTATTATTATTATTATTATTATTATTATTATTATTATTATTATTATTATTATTATTATTATTATTATTATTATTATTATTATTATTATTATTATTATTATTATTATTATTATTATTATTATTATTATTATTATTATTATTATTATTATTATTATTATTATTATTATTATTATTATTATTATTATTATTATTATTATTATTATTATTATTATTATTATTATTATTATTATTATTATTATTATTATTATTATTATTATTATTATTATTATTATTATTATTATTACTTTTCTCTTCCTTCCCTTCCTTCCTTCCTTATTCCCTTCTTTCTTCCTCCTTTCCTTCCTTTTGTCCTTCCTCCTTTCATACTTATCTCCCTTCCTTTTCCTTCTCTCTCCCTCCTCTTATTATCTTTCCCTTCCTCGTTTCTCTTCCTTCTTCTCCCTATCATCTTTATTTTACATATATATTTTTTTTTCTTCTTCCTTCCCTTCTTCTTCCTTCCCTTCCTTTCCTTCCTTTTCCCTCCTTCACTCCTTTCCCTTCCTCTCCCTTCCTTCCCTTCCCTTCCCTTCCTTTTCCTTCTCTTCCCCATATTTTTTGTAATTTTTTTTTCTCCTCCTCCTCCTCGTCCTCCTCCACCACCACCTCTTCTTCTTATAAGCTTTTAATCCTCTCAGCTGTTCCTCATTTCTCTCTCTACCTCATGATACACAAATCCCTGTTTTCCTCGCCTTGCTGTCTTTACCTCACAGTTATTCATCGTTTTAGTTCTCTCTTATAGACTAGCTCATGAAATAGTCGTGACCTATATTTTGTTCTCCCTCTCTTTCTGCATCATTCCTTGGAACGTTATTCATATTCCCATGTCCTCCTTTCTAAATATCCTTCCTTCAATTATTTATCCCATTAACTATCTTATTCTCCTTCCTTCCTTCCTTCCTTCTTCCCTCCCTTTCTTAATTTGTATCTTTCCTCCTTCTTCTTTTCCTTAGACTCTTTCTTTCATCCTTTCTTTCTTTCTTTATTTTCTCATTTTGACTTATTCGATGTTTTTTTTATCTTTTTCTTATTATTTCAATCACTCTTCTCTCTTCTCCGTTTACCGTTTACCGTTGATGAGGTTTCAGGCCCCGCTCCGCTGCTGGTGCAGTGCTCTGCGAGGGCCGTCAACAATTATGATGTTAGCCTCGATAATAATCCCCGATGCACTTATTCACATCGTCGTAGTGAGTGAGTGAGTGAGTCGTGATTGCTTTCATGAATAGCCTACTGATGTCCTTTTGATAAAACTTGGCATCATCAAAGTCACTTGGCCGTGTTTGGGTTCACACTAAATTATTTCCAACACACTGAACATTTAACACACAATTTGTCTTTGAGTACAAACACTAATTAATAGCCATGATCGGTAATGTTACGAATTCTCTCAATTTCGGTTTGAAGTACTACACAACACTGGTCATTCACTGAGTGGTTGATTTCAGGCTTCTTGTACCTCACACAATCCTTCAACGCAATCCTTCGATTTGTGATCGTCAGTGCATTTGAAACATTTTTGGGCCTTTCCATTGCTCTTAACAGTACAGTTGACCTCAAAATCGTCGTATCTCTGACAATGATAGCATCTAATTGCACGGAATCTGTCTCTCCCTGTTTATATTCTCCATTCTAATTTCAACTTGTCATGACTTTTGTGAGTCAGCTCTCTCACAGTTGGATCACACCTCAGAATGTAGTGCATTGTGCCGCCAGCTGCAGGCTTACTAAAAACAGCTCAATCTTATTCTCAACACCCTCAATTGTGTGTAAGAACTCATTGCGGTCTAAGATGGCCTCCTTTATTTTTTCCTTGGACTCTTCATTTTCAACATTGCATATCAATATCTGTGTTTTCTATTTTCCAACACTCTTGGTAGTAAGACACCAATTATTGAGCAGCCTCATCCCTTGTGTTCTCATTGTCAGAGTTCATGACAATATTACCTCCATTTGTGAATGTTGAATCAGTTATGTGAATGCCATTCAATGACTGGGAGACTTCATCCTTCGTATCTGTTGCCTTCTTTTCCTGGTTAGAAGCTTCCACAACAAGAGATTCTTCCTGACTTCCCTGTCTCTCTTCGCCACCTCAGCCCAACTAAGATTTGCCTTGTCTGCACGAACCGCGTCAGCAACTGATCCCAGCTCCTCCTGCACCTTCTCAGCCCTTGCTTCAACCTCATCGATCCCTAACACTAGATATATCTTTAGATAATTCTTGGTTGAATTCATCCATTTTTACCACAATGCTGGTAGCCAGAGATGCGTTATGGAGGCATGGGGTGCAAATGCAGTTAATTTTATGTATATTGCTTAATTCCAGACAAATGAGCACAATCCACATGACATCATTCAGGACACAAAGAGCATCCAATCCACTTCTCGCCTGTGAAATCCTCACAAACGAAGCACAAAACTTATGTGTTTTGCTCGATCTTAGTCATTTGTACTCGGTGGGGTAGGGTGACATGATCACTTGACAGTAGCCTCTAGTTTTCAGGGTTAATTAATTTATTCTACTGGCTCTGTGTGCGCTATAAATTATATAAATACAACGTATTATTATATTATTTCACAAAATTCCAATACAACGCCCCCTAGCCCTCTCAACTGAACCAAATCGCTTAAATTTCGCTCACTGCCCACCCCCCAATCCATTTAACAGACTGAAAACTGGGCCCCCACAACATGCTGTGCCCAGGGCCCCCACAACTCTAAACCCGGCCCTGTGTGTGTGTGTGTGTGTGTGTGTGTGTGTGTGTGTATGCTCAGAAAAATCCATAAGGAATTAACACACACACACACACACACACACACAGCCGGATTTAGAGCTGTGGGGGCTCAAACTGATAGTCTGTTGCCTCTTAAATTCTGCCGCCACGTTGCTCTCTTTCTATCTTCTATCGATATTTTCGCGCTGACTGCTCTTCTGAACTTGCTAACTGCCTGCCTCCCCCCCTCCAGCGGCCCCGCTGCACTCGACTGTCCACTCTAGCCCATCCAATACTGTCCAAAGTATTACCTTTTTATTATCATTATCGTTATTACTTTTCTACTCTTTTTCTTCCACTCTTCTTCACTCTTCTTTTTATACGTCCATTGTAGTTCTTATGTTATCTCTCTTGTTCCATCTCCTTCCTTTCTCTCTTTCTATTCTCCTTTTTTTTCTTATTCTTATTTCTCTCTCTCTCTCTCTCTCTCTCTCTCTCTCTCTCTCTCTCCTTATTTACACTCACCTGCTAGTGTGTCTCACCTCGGCAAGTCATCTCGCTCATTAAGTCATCTCTGTAATTAAGGTAAACTTGCTACCTTGCCTCCTCCTCCTCCTCCTCTTCTTCCTCCTCTTCCTCCTCCTCCTCCTCCTTCTCCCCCTCCTCTTCTCTTCATTTTACTTCTCTTCCTTTCATCCTTACGTTTACCTTTCCTCTCTGCTCCTATTCATCCTCTTTCCTTTGCAGTTTCTCTTCCTCTTCTTCGTATCTTCATCCATTCCCTCTCCCCTCATCCTTCCTATTCCCTTAGTGTCCTCACGTCATCCTTCCCCTCTGCCTTTTAAGATAACCTAACCTTTCCTATCTCCAGCTGATCCTACCGGGCTTTCCTCCCTCTCCCCTCTTCCTCCTCCTCCTCCTCTTCCTTCTCCTCGTTAAGTACACCTTACCCCTTTCATATCCACATCCTCACCCTGATCTACCCATAACTCCTTCACTGCCCTAAATCATCCATTTCTCCTTTCAAACTGACGAGCTTCACTTCCCCTTCTCCTCCAACTTCCTCTCTAAGACCAAGACGAGGAGGAGAAGAAGGGGGCAGGGACATAGGGGGCAGCAGCAGCGTCTTGAGTCCTTCCTGTTCACAATTATCCGAGGAAGTGTGTGTGTGTGTGTGTGTGTGTGTGTGTGTGTGTGTGTGTGTGTGTGTGTGTGTCAACGTCGGAGCAGCACACGCAAGCAAGCGAAAAGACAAGCTAGTGAGTGGATGTGGCAATGAGAAAGTAACACATTGATTGAGAGAGAGAGAGAGAGAGAGAGAGAGAGAGAGAGAGAGAGAGAGAGAGAGAGAGAGAGAGAGAGAGAGAGAGAGAGAGAGAGAGAGAGAGAGAGAGAGAGAAACGTTCTACATTGTGCGGCATCACCATCATTCTGTGTGTGTTGTCACGGGCCGCGCGGTCAACCAGCTCTAGACTCGGGGGGGTGCAATGTCAACTCCAAGGTCCCCAAAACGGCTTACTCGAATCCGAGGTGATGTGTTGAATCGAGCCCTATGTGTAAATACCAGAGAGAGGAATGGCCCACCCAATCACCGGAGCCAAGAGCCTCGGGGGTCGCTTTGCTCAGCCAGGGGGGCGAGCGGCATCCCTGATCGCCTCGTGGTACCGGAAGGAGCGGGAGCAGTAAAAAATATAAGCTCCCCAAAACGCCGTCGGCAGTCAGAGGTGAGGCGCTAAACCTCAACACTGGTAACAATACGCGCCGCACGAAGATGGGAAACAGAGCGGTGTCGTGCTCTGTCTGAGTTCCCGGCACTAAGGGTGGCGGTCCCTTCAGGAAAAGGCGCTTCACGCCTTCAGCAGCATGAGCGGGGCCTCGAAGCGTCGGCCGCCATGCAGGAGTTTCCAGCGTGCCCCTTCCCGGCATGGTAAAAAGAAGAGCCCCAAAAATAGAAAAGCAATGTATAAAAAAAAAAAACATCGTCTCAGCAACAAGAAACAAAAAGGAGAGAGAAAAAAAAAAGGTTAAACATTTAGAAAAAATCAACTTACAACCAAACACGAAACAGAAAAAATCCAAAAAAATGTAAAACACTAAAAAGAGACAAAAATAATCGACTCAGCACCAAGACAAAGAAAGAGTAATAAAAAAAAGTAAAAGAATATATATATATATATATATATATATATATATATATATATATATATATATATATATATATATATATATATATATATATATATATATATATATATATATATATATATATATATATATATATATAAATTACCAGAGAAAAAAGTTAAATAATAAAAAGAAAAATAAACTCGACCAGAGCAAAAAAGAAAAAAAAGATAAAACAAATAAATACAAACCAACTCGACCAGAGCAAAAAAAAAAAAAAAAAAAACTCGTCCAGAGCAAAAAAAAAAAAAAGCTAAAACAAAAAAATACAAACCAACTCGACCAGAGGAAAAAAAAATAGATAAAACAAAAAAATACAAACCAACTCGACCAGAGCAAAAAAAAATAGATAAAAAAAATACAAACCAACTCGACCAGAGCAAAAAAAAAAAAAAAATACAAACCAGAGCAAAAAAAAAGGATAAAACAAAAAAAATACAAACCAACTCGACCAGAGCAAAAAAGAAAAAAAAAAGATAAAACAAAAAAATACAAACCAACTCGACCAGAGCAAAAAAGAAAAAAAAAGATAAAACAAAAAAATACAAACCAACTCGACCAGAGCAAAAAAAAAAAAATGATAATATAAAAAATATAAACCAACTCGACCAGAGCAAAAAAAAAAAAAAGATAAAAAAAAAATTTAAACCAACTCGACCAGAGCAAAAAAAAAAAAAAGATAAAACAAAAAAATACAAACCAACTCGACCAGAGCAAAAAAAAAGATAAAACAAAAAAATACAAACCAACTCGACCAGAGCAAAAAAAAAAAAAAAATAAAACAAAAAAATACAAACCAACTCGACCAGAGCAAAAAAAAAGATAAAACAAATAAATACAAACCAACTCGACCAGAGCAAAAAAAAAGATAAAAAAAAAATACAAACCAACTCGACCAGAGCAAAAAAAAAGATAAAACAAAAAAATACAAACCAACTCGACCAGAGCAAAAAAAAAAAAAAAAAAAAAAAAAAACAAACCAACTCGACCAGAGCATAAAAAATATATAAATAAAAAATACAAACCAACTCGACCAGAGCAAAAAAATATATAAATAAAAAATACAAACCAACTCGACCAGAGCAAAAAAAAAAAGATAAAACAAAAAAATACAAACCAACTCGACCAGAGCAAAAAAATATATAAATAAAAAATACAAACCAACTCGACCAGAGCAAAAAAAAGATAGATAAAACAAAAAAATACAAACCAACTCGACCAGAGCAAAAAAAAAAGATAAAACAAAAAAATACAAACCAACTCGACCAGAGCATAAAAAAAAATAAAAAAAAAGGAAAAGACGACGAAGAAGATAAAGAAGAAGAAGACAAAGAAGAAAACGAAGAAGAAGATGAGGAAGAAGACGACGAAGAAGAAGACGGAAAAGACGACGAAGAAGACGAAGAAAAAGACGACGAAGAAGAAAACGAAGAAGAAGAAGAAGACGAAGAAGACGAAAAAGAAGACGAAGACGGAAAAGACGACAAAGAAGACGACGACGAAGAAAACGAAGAACACGACGAAGAAAACGAAGAAGACGACGAAGAAGACGAAGACGAAAAAAACGACGAAGAAGAAGACGAAGAAGAAGAAGACGAAGAAGACGACGAAGAAGAAGACGAAGAAGAAGAAGAAGACGAAGAAGAAGAAGACGAAAAAAAAGACGAAGAAGAAGACGAAGAAGAAGAAGAAGACGAAGAAGTAGTCGAAGAAGAAGACGACGAAGAACACGACGAAGAAGACGAAGAAGACTACGAAAAAGAAGACGAGGAAGAAGACGACGAAGAGGAGGACGAAGAAGGAGACGAAGAAGAGGACGAAGAAGAAGACGACGAAAAAGAAGATGAAGAAGAAGACGAAGAAGAAGACGACGAAGACGAAGGAGCAGCAGCCACGACGAGCGAGGGAGCAGCAGCCACGACGAGGGAGGGAGGGAACAGTAGCCACGACGAGGGAGGGAGCAGCAGCCACAACGAGGGAGGGAGCAGCAACCACGACGACGGAGGGAGCAGCAGCCACGACGAGTGAGGGATCAGCAGCCACGACGAGTGAGGGATCAGCAGCCACGACAAGGGAGGGAGCAGCAGCCACGACGACGGAGGGAGCAGCAGCCACGACGACGGAGGGAGCAGCAGCCACAACGAGGGAGGGAGCAGCAACCACGACGACGGAGGGAGCAGCAGCCACGACGACGGAGGGAGCAGCAGCCACAACGACGGAGGGAGCAGCAGCCACGACGACGGAGGGAGCAGCAGCCACGACGACGGAGGGAGCAGCAGCCACGACGACGGAGGGAGCAGCAGCCACGACGACGGAGGGAGCAGCAGCCACGACGACGGAGGGAGCAGCAGCCACGACGAGGGAGGGAGCAGCAGCCACGACGACGGAGGGAGCAGCAGCCACGACGACGGAGGGAGCAGCAGCCACGACGACGGAGGGAGCAGCAGCCACGACGACGGAGGGAGCAGCAACGACGACGGAGGGAGCAGCAGCCACGACGACGGAGGGAGCAGCAGCCACGACGACGGAGGGAGCAGCAGCCACGACGACGGAAGGAGCAGCAGCCACGACGACGAGGGAGGGAGCAGCAGCCACGACGACGAGGGAGGGAGCAGCAGCCACGACGACGGAGGGCGCAGCAGCCACGACGACGGAGGGAGCAGCAGCCACGACGAGGGAGGGAGCAGCAGCCACGACGACGGAGGCAGCAGCAGCCACGACGAAGGAGGGAGCAGCAGCCACGACGAGGGAGGGAGCAGCAGCCACGACGAGGGAGGAGCATGAGGGAGCAGCAGCCACGATGGAGGGGAGCAGCAGCCACGCCGAGGGAGGGAGCAGCAGCCACGACGACGGAGTAGCAGCCACGACGAGGGAGGGAGCAGCAGCCACGACGAGGGAGGGAGAAGCAGCCACGACGACGGAGGGAGCAGCCACGACGACGGAGGGAGCAGCAGCCACGACGACGGAGGGAGCAGCAGCCACGACGACGGAGGGAGCAGCAGCCACGACGACGGAGGGAGCAGCAGCCACGACGACGGAGGAGCAGCAGCCACGACGACGGAGGGAGCAGCAGCCACGACGACGGAGGGAGCAGCCACGACGACGGGAGGAGCAGCCACGACGATGGAGGGAGCAGCATGACGACGGAAGGAGCAGCAGCCACGACGAGGGAGGGAGCAGCCACAACGACGGAGGGAGGGAGCAGCAGCCACGACGACGGAGGGAGCAGCAGCCACGACGAGGAAGGAGCAGCAGCCACGACGACGGAGGGAGCAGCAGCCACGACGACGGAGGGAGCAGCAGCCACGACGAGGGAGGGAGCAGCAGCCACGACGACGGAGGGAGCAGCAGCCACGACGACGGAGGGAGCAGCAGCCACGACGACGGAGGGAGCAGCAGCCACGACGACGGAGGAGGCAGCAGCCACGACGACGGAGGGAGCAGCAGCCACGACGACGGAGGGAGCAGCAGCCACGACGACGGAGGGAGCAGCAGCCACGACGACGGAGGGAGCAGCAGCCACGACGCGGGAGGGAGCAGCAGCCACGACGACGGAGGGAGCAGCAGCCACGACGACGGAGGGAGCAGCAGCCACGACGACGGAGGGAGCAGCAGCCACGACGACGGAGGGAGCAGCAGCCACGACGACGGAGGGAGCAGCAGCCACGACGACGGAGGGAGCAGCAGCCACGACGACGGAGGGAGCAGCAGCCACGACGACGGAGGGAGCAGCAGCCACGACGACGGAGGGAGCAGCAGCCACGACGACGGAGGGCGCAGCCACGACGACGGAGGGAGCAGCCACGACGACGGAGGGAGCAGCAGCCACGACGACGGAGGGAGCAGCAGCCACGACGGAGGGAGCAGCAGCCACGACGACGGAGGGAGCAGCAGCCACGACGACGGAGGGAGCAGCAGCCACGACGACGGAGGGAGCAGCAGCCACGACGACGGAGGGAGCAGCAGCCACGACGACGGAGGGAGCAGCAGCCACGACGACGGAGGGAGCAGCATCCCTTACGACTGATTGAGCCGCAGACACGACGACGGAGGGAGCAGCAGACACGACGATGGAGGGAGCAGCCACGACGACGGAGGGAGCAGCATGATGAGGGGAGGGAGCAGCAGCCACGACGACGAGGGAGGGAGCAGCAGCCACGACGACGGAGGGAGGGAGCAGCAGCCACGACGACGGAGGGAGCAGCAGCCACGACGACGGAGGGAGCAGCAGCCACGACGACGGAGGGAGCAGCAGCCACGACGACGGAGGGAGCAGCAGCCACGACGACGGAGGGAGCAGCAGCCATGACGACGGAGGGAGCAGCAGCCACGACGACGGAGGGAGCAGCAGCCACGACGACGGAGGGAGCAGCAGCCACGACGAGGGAGGGAGCAGCATGACGACGGAGGGAGCAGCAGCCACGACGACGGAGGGAGCAGCAGCCACGACGACGGAGGGAGCAGCAGCCACGACGACGGAGGGAGCAGCAGCCACGACGACGGAAGGAGCAGCAGCCACGACGACGGAGGGAGGGAGCAGCAGCCACGACGACGGAGGGAGGGAGCAGCAGCCACGACGACGGAGGGAGCAGCCACGACGACGGAGGGAGCAGCAGCCACGACGACGGAGGGAGCAGCAGCCACGACGACGGAGGGAGCAGCAGCCACGACGACGGAGGGAGCAGCAGCCACGACGACGAGGGAGGGAGCAGCAGCCACGACGACGGAGGGAGCAGCAGCCACGACGACGGAGGGAGCAGCAGCCACGACGACGGAGGGAGCAGCAGCCACGACGACGGAGGGAGCAGCAGCCACGACGACGGAGGGAGCAGCATCCACGACGACGGAGGGAGCAGCAGCCACGACGACGGAGGGAGCAGCAGCCACGACGAGGGAGGGAGCAGCAGCCACGACGACGGAGGGAGCAGCAGCCACGACGACGGAGGGAGCAGCAGCCACGACGAGGGAGGGAGCAGCAGCCACGACGAGGGAGGGAGCAGCAGCCACGACGACGGAGGGAGCAGCAGCCACGACGACGGAGGGAGCAGCCACGACGACGGAGGGAGCAGCAGCCACGACGACGGAGGGAGCAGCAGCCACGACGACGGAGGGAGCAGCAGCCACGACGAGTGAGGGAGCAGCAGCCACGACGAGGGAGGGAGCAGCAGCCACGACGACGGAGGGAGCAGCAGCCACGACGACGGAGGGAGCAGCAGCCACGACGACGGAGGGAGCAGCAGCCACGACGACGGAGGGAGCAGCAGCCACGACGACGGAGGGAGCAGCAGCCACGACGACGGAGGGAGCAGCAGCCACGACGAGGGAGGGAGCAGCAGCCACGACGACGGAGGGAGCAGCAGCCACGACGACGGAGGGAGCAGCAGCCACGACGACGGAGGGAGCAGCAGCCACGACGAGGGAGGGAGCAGCAGCCACGACGAGGGAGGGAGCAGCAGCCACGACGACGGAGGGAGCAGCAGCCACGACGACGGAGCAGCAGCCACGACGAGTGAGGGAGCAGCAGCTACGACAGTGGAGGGAGCAGCAGCCACGAGGGCTGAGGGAGCAGCAGCCACGACGACGGAGGGAGCAGCAGCCACGACGACGGAGGGAGCAGCAGCCACGACGACGGAGGGAGCAGCAGCCACGACGACGGAGGGAGCAGCAGCCACGACGACGGAGGAAGCAGCAGCCACGACGACGGAGGGAGCAGCAGCCCCGACGACGGAGGGAGCAGCAGCCACGACGACGGAGGGAGCAGCAGCCACGACGACGGAGGGAGCAGCAGCCACGACGAGGGAGGAAGCAGCAGCCACGACGCTTCAGCGAGCAGCAGCCACGACGACGGAGGGAGCAGCAGCCACGACGAGGGAGGGAGCAGCAGCCACGACGACGGAGGGAGCAGCAGCCACGACGAGGGAGGGAGCAGCAGCCACGACGACGGAGGGAGCAGCAGCCACGACGAGGGAGGGAGCAGCAGCCACGACGACGGAGGGAGCAGCAGCCACGACGACGGAGGGAGCAGCAGCCACGACGACGGAGGGAGCAGCAGCCACGACGAGCAGCAGCCACGACTAGGGAGGTAGCAGCAGCCACGACGACGGAAGGAGCAGCAGCCACGACGACGGAGGGAGCAGCAGCCACGACGACGGAGGGAGCAGCAGCCACGACGACGGAGGGAGCAGCAGCCACGACGAGGGATGGAGCAGCAGCCACGACGACGGAGGGAGCAGCAGCCACGACGACGGATGGAGCAGCAGCCACGACGACGGATGGAGCAGCAGCCACGACGACGGAGGGAGCAGCAGCCACGACGACGGAAGGAGCAGCAGCCACGACGACGGAAGGAGCAGCAGCCACGACGACGGAGGGAGCAGCAGCCACGACGACGGAGGGAGCAGCAGCCACGACGACGGAGGCAGCAGCAGCCACGACGACGGAGGGAGCAGCAGCCACGACGACGGAGGGAGCAGCAGCCACGACGACGAAGTGTGCAGCAGCCACGACGACGGAGGGAGCAGCAGCCACGACGACGGAGGGAGCAGCAGCCACGACGACGGAGGGAGCAGCAGCCACGACGACGGAGGGAGCAGCAGCCACGACGACGGAGGGAGCAGCAGCCGCGACGGAGGAGAGCAGCAGCCACGACGACGGAGGAGCAGCATCCACGACGGAAGGAGCAGCAGCCACGACGACGGAGGGAGCAGCAGCCACGACGACGGAGGGAGCAGCAGCCACGACGACGGAGGGAGCAGCAGCCACGACGACGGAGGAAGCAGCAGCCACGACGACGGAGGAGCAGCAGCCACGCGGGAGGGAGCAGCAGCCACGACGACGGAGGGAGCAGCAGCCACGACGACGGAGGGCAGCAGCCACGACGACGGAGGAGCAGCAGCCACGACGACGGAGGGAGCAGCAGCCACTACGACGGAGGAGCAGCACGACGACGGAGGGAGCAGCAGCCACGACGACGGAGGGAGCAGCCACGACGACGGAGGGAGCAGCAGCCACGACGACGGAGGGAGCAGCAGCCACGACGACGGAGGGAGCAGCAGCCACGACGACGGAGGGAGCAGCAGCCACGACGACGGAGGGAGCAGCAGCCACGACGACGGAGGGAGCAGCAGCCACGACGACGGAGGGAGCAGCAGACGAGGAAGGAGCAGCAGCCACGACGACGGAGGGAGCAGCAGCCACGACGACGGAGGGAGCAGCAGCCACGACGACGGAGGGAGCAGCAGCCACGACGAGGGAGCAGCAGCCACGACGAGGGAGCAGCAGCCACGACGACGGAGGGAGCAGCAGCCACGACGACGGAGGGAGCAGCAGCAGCGACGACGACGGAGGGAGCAGCCACGACGACGGAGGGAGCAGCAGCCACGACGACGGAGGGAGCAGCAGCCACGACGACGGAGGGCAGCAGCCACGACGACGGAGGGAGCAGCAGCCACGACGACGGAGGGAGCAGCAGCCACGACGACGGAGGGAGCAGCAGCCACGACGACGGAAGGAGCAGCAGCCACGACGACGGAGGGAGCAGCAGCCACGACGACGGAGGGAGCAGCAGCCACGACGACGGAGGGAGCAGCAGCCACGACGACGGAGGGAGCAGCCTCGACGACGACGGAGGGAGCAGCAGCCACGACGACGGAGGGAGCAGCAGCCACGACGACGGAGGGAGCAGCAGCCACGACGACGGAGGAGCAGCCACGACGACGGAGGGAGCAGCAGCCACGACGACGGAGGGAGCAGCAGCCACGACGACGGAGGGAGCAGCAGCCACGACGACGGAGGGAGCAGCAGCCACGACGACGGAGGGAGCAGCCGCCACGACGGAGGGCGCAGCAGCCACGACGAGGAAGCAGCAGCCACGACGACGGAGGGAGCAGCAGCCACGACGACGGAGGGAGCAGCAGCCACGACGACGGAGGAAGCAGCAGCCACGACGACGGAGGGAGCAGCAGCCACGACGAGGGAGCAGCAGCCACGACGACGGAGGGAGCAGCAGCCACGACGAGGGAGGGAGCAGCAGCCACGACGACGGATGGAGCAGCAGCCACGACGAGGGAGGGAGCAGCAGCCACGACGACGGAGGGAGCAGCAGCCACGACGACGGAGGGAGCAGCAGCCACGACGACGGAGGGAGCAGCAGCCACGACGACGGAGGGAGCAGCAGCCACGACGACGGAGGGAGCAGCAGCCACGACGACGGAGGAAGCAGCAGCCACGACGACGGAGGGAGCAGCAGCCACGACGAGGGAGGGAGCAGCAGCCACGACGACGGAGGGAGCAGCAGCCACGACGACGGAGGGAGCAGCAGCCACGACGACGGAGGGAGCAGCAGCCACGACGACGGAAGGAGCAGCAGCCACGACGACGGAGGGAGCAGCAGCCACGACGACGGAGGGAGCAGCAGCCACGACGACGGAGGGAGCAGCAGCCACGACGACGGAGGGAGCAGCAGCCACGACGACGGAGGCAGCAGCAGCCACGACGACGGAGGGAGCAGCAGCCACGACGACGGAGGGAGCAGCAGCCACGACGACGGAGGGAGCAGCAGCCACGACGACGGAGGGAGCAGCAGCCACGACGACGGAGGGAGCAGCAGCCACGACGGAGGGAGCAGCAGCCACGACGACGGAGGGAGCAGCAGCCACGACGAGGGAGGAAGCAGCAGCCACGACGACGGAAGGAGCAGCAGCCACGACGACGGAGGGAGCAGCAGCCACGACGACGGAGGGAGCAGCAGCCACGACGACGGAGGGAGCAGCAGCCACGACGACGGAGGGAGCAGCAGCCACGACGACGGAGGGAGCAGCAGCCACGACGACGGAGGGAGGAGCAGCAGCCACGACGACGGAGGGAGCAGCAGCCACGACGACGGAGGGAGCAGCAGCCACGACGACGGAGGAAGCAGCAGCCACGACGACGGAGGAAGCAGCAGCCACGACGACGGAGGGAGCAGCAGCCACGACGACGGAGGGAGCAGCAGCCACGACGACGGAGGGAGCAGCAGCCACGACGAGGGAGGGAGCAGCAGCCACGACGACTGAGGGAGCAGCAGCCACGACGACGGAGGGAGCAGCAGCCACGACGAGGGAGGGAGCAGCAGCCACGACGACGGAGGGAGCAGCAGCCACGACGACGGAGGGAGCAGCAGCCACGACGACGGAGGAGCAGCAGCCACGACGACGGAGGGAGCAGCAGCCACGACGACGGAGGGAGCAGCAGCCACGACGACGGAGGGAGTAGCAGCCACGACGACGGAGGGAGCAGCAGCCACGACGACGGAGGGAGCAGCAGCCACGACGACGGAGGGAGCAGCAGCCACGACGACGGAGGAAGCAGCAGCCACGACGAGGGAGGGAGCAGCAGCCACGACGACGGAGGGAGCAGCAGCCACGACGACGGAGGGAGCAGCAGCCACGACGACGGAGGAAGCAGCAGCCACGACGACGGAGGGAGCAGCAGCCACGACGACGGAGGGAGCAGCAGCCACGACGACGGAGGTAGCAGCAGCCACGACGGAGGGAGCAGCAGCCACGACGACGGAGGGAGCAGCAGCCACGACGACGGAGGGAGCAGCAGCCACGACGACGGAGGGAGCAGCAGCCACGACGAGGGATGAAGCAGCAGCCACGACGACGGAGGGAGCAGCAGCCACGACGACGGAGGGAGCAGCAGCCACGACGACGGAGGGAGCAGCAGCCACGACGACGGAGGGAGCAGCAGCCACGACGACGGACGGAGCAGCAGCCACGACGACGGAGGGAGCAGCAGCCACGACGACGAGGGAGCAGCAGCCACGACGACGAGGGAGGGAGCAGCAGCCACGACGACGGAGGGAGCAGCAGCCACGACGAGGGAGGGAGCAGCAGCCACGACGACGGAGGGAGCAGCAGCCACGACGAGGGAGGGAGCAGCAGCCACGACGACGGAGGAGCAGCCACGACGACGGAGGGAGCAGCAGCCACGACGACGGAGGGAGCAGCAGCCACGACGACGGAGGGAGCAGCAGCCACGACGACGGAGGGAGCAGCAGCCACGACGACGGGGGGAGCAGCAGCCACGACGACGGAGGGATCAGCAGCCACGACGACGGAGGGAGCAGCAGCCACGACGACGGATGGAGCAGCAGCCACGACGGAGGGAGCAGCAGCCACGACGACGGAGGGAGCAGCAGCCACGACGACGGAGGGAGCAGCAGCCACGACGACGGAGGGAGCAGCAGCCACGACGGAGGGAGGAGCAGCCACGACGACGGAGGGAGCAGCAGCCACGACGACGGAGGGAGCAGCAGCCACGACGAGGGAGGGAGCAGCAGCCACGACGACGGAGGGAGCACCCACGACGACGGAGGGAGCAGCAGCCACGACGACGGAGGGAGCAGCAGCCACGACGACGGGGGGAGCAGCAGCCACGACGACGGAGGGAGCAGCAGCCACGACGAGGGAGGGAGCAGCAGCCACGACGACGGAGGGAGCAGCAGCCACGACGACGGAGGGAGCAGCAGCCACGACGACGGAGGGAGCAGCAGCCACGACGACGGAGGGAGCAGCAGCCACGACGAGGGAGGGAGCAGCAGCCACGACGACGGAGGGAGCAGCAGCCACGACGGAGGGAGCAGCAGCCACGACGAGGGAGGGAGCAGCAGCCACGACGAGGGAGGGAGCAGCAGCCACGACGAGTGAGGGAGCAGCAGCCACGACGAGTGAGGGATCAGCAGCCACGACGAGGGATGGAGCAGCAGCCACGACGAGGGAGGGAGCAGCAGCCACGACGAGGGAGGGAGCAGCAGCCACGACGACGGAGGAAGCAGCAGCCACGACGAGGGAGCAGCAGCCACGACGACGGAGGGAGCAGCAGCCACGACGAGGGAGGGAGCAGCAGCCACGACGACGAGGGAGCAGCATGGGACATGGAGGAGGCGGTTGTGAGGGTAGCGTGAAGGACAGGAGGAGGAGGCGGAGGTGTGTGCAGAAGGAAATGAAGAGGAGTGGTGGGGTGTTGTGGACAAAAACAGGAGGAGGCGGGGGGTGGCGGGCAATGGACTGGAAGGAGGAGGCGGTGGCGGGATGGCGTGGTGAGAGGACAGGAGAGGCGGTGGCGGGGTGGCGGGGAGGACAGGAGGAGGTGGCGGGGGCGTGCGAGGGAAAGGAGGACTGGAGGAGGCGGTGGGGGTGGCGGTGAGGGACAGGAAGAGTGTATGATGGGGGTGGCGTGCGAGGACAGGGAAGAGGTGTGTGGGTGGCGTGCGAGGGACAAGAGGATATGAAGGATGGGGGCAAGGAGGGGACAGGAAGGAGGTGAAGGATGGGGGTGGCGTGCGAGGGACAGAAGAGGTTGCGATGGGGTGGCGTGCGAGGGACAGGCGTGTGTCGATGGTAGGGTGAGGGACAGGAAGAGGGTGATGGGGGTGCGTGAGGACATGAAGATATGGCGGGATGGGGTGGCGTGCAGGACAAAAAGAGGTGGCGATGGGGGTGGCGTGCGAGGGACAGGAAGATGGTGGTAATGGGGTGGCGTGCGAGGGCAGAAGAGGTGGCGATGGGGTGGCGTGAGGGACAGAGGATATGATGATGGGGGTGGCAAGAGGGCAGGAAGAGGTGGCGATGAAGAAGGCAAAAGGAGGGACAGGAAGAGGTGGCGATGGGGTGAAAGGAGGGACAAGAGGTGGCGATGGGGTGGCGTGCGAGGGACTGGAAGAGGTGGCGTTGGGGGGAAAAGAGGGACAGGAGGATACAAGGATGGGGGCACGTGCGAGGACAGGAAGAGGGTGGCGATGGGGGTAAAAAGGAGGGACAAGAGGGAGGCTGTGGCAGAGTGGTGGCGTGCAGATGGACAGGAGGAGGTGGCAGGACATGTGGGCGTGGGTAGGGGACAGGAGGAGGCGGTGGCGGGGGGAAGCCGTATGGGACAGGAGGAGGCGGTGGCGGGGTGGGTGCAAAGGACAGGAGGAGGTGGAGTGGGTTAAGGTGATGGCAGGAGAGGTGGTGGCGGACGTGGCGTGCAAAGGACAGGAGGAGGCGGTGGTTGGGGTGGGGTGCAAAGGACAGGAGGAGGCGGTGGCGGGGGTGGCGTGCGATGGACAGGATGAGGCGGTGGCGGGTGTGGCGTGCAATGGACAGGAGGAGGCGGTTGCTGGGGTGGCGTGCAAAGGATAGGAGGCTGGCGAGCGATAGACAAGACAAGGAGTAGGCTGTGGCGGGGGAGGCCAGAGGGACAGGAGAGTGGTATGGGGAGGCGGGGAAGGACAGAGGAGGTGCAAGGGTGGCAAGGAGGATAGGAAGAGGTGGTGGCGTTGGTGGCGTGCGAGAGACAGGAGGAGGCGGTGTGCATGTTGGTGCAAGGGACAGGCAGTGCGTGTGGCGGGGGGCGGGCAAGGGACAGGAGGAGACGGTGGCAGGGGTGTCAGTGAGACAGGAGGAGTCAGGTGCTGAGGCGTGCAGGACAGAAGGAGTGGTGTAAGGGAGGCGTGCGAGGGACAGGAGGAGGCCGTGGCGGGGTTGGCGCGATGCAGGAGGCGCTATGGGATGGCTTATGAGGGACAGGAGGAGGCGGTGTGAGACGTGAGGGTCAGGAGGAGGCTGTGGAGGATGGCGTGGAGGGATGGGAGGAGGTGATGGTGGGGAGGTGGGGGAGGCAGGAGGAGGTGGTGGGGGGGGGAGGTGGGGCAACAGGAGGAGGTGGTGTGGGAGATGAGGGGACAGGAGGAGACGGTGTCGTGATGCGGAGAGTAGGGTGTGGGAGGTATGGGAGGGGAAGAGGAGGCAGAGGGGAGGCGGAGAACAGGAGGAGGCGGTGGGGTTGGCGTGTGGAGGGGTTAGGGAGGAGGCGGTGGTGGTGGGAGGCGTGGAGGGACATGAGGTTATGTAACAAAAAGTAGATGGGAGGAGGCGGTGGCGGTGGGATGGCGTGCGAGGGACAGGAGGAGGCGGTGGTGGGGGTAGGCACGTGTGAGGGACAGAAGGAGGCGGTGTCGGGGGTAAGGGGAAGGACAGGAGGATAGGCGGTGTGTGGGCAGATGTGTGGCAGGGGTGGAGGAGGCGGTGTCAGAGGCGTGGAGCTACAGGAGGAGGGTGTGCTGGTGGGTGGCAGTGTGGAGGGACAAGAGGAGGCGGTGGTGGGGTTGTCGTGCGAGGACAGCAGAGGAGGCGGGTGTCGAAGGGTGGCGTGTGAGGGACAGGAGTGGAGGCAAGTGGGTGGTACGAGGACAGTATATGGGCGTCGGGGGTGGCGTGCGAGGGACAGAGGAGGCGGTGTGTCGTGGGGTAAGGCTGTTAGGGGACACGAGGAGGCTGTGGTGGTGATATGTGTGAGTGGACAGAGTGGAGGGAGGTGGTAAGGGGGTTATGGTACGTGGGACAGAAGTACAGGAAGCCGGGGGGCGGCGTTGGAGGGCAGGGGGAGGCGGGGGAGGTGAGGGACAGGAGGAGGCGGTGGGAGGGGGTGGCGTGTAGGGACAGGAGGAGGCGGGGGTGGCTGGGGTGGCTGTGAGAGACAGGAGGAGGCAGGGTGGGGGGAGGGTGAGGGGATGGAGGAGGCGGAAATGGGGGTGGCAAGGAGGGATACAAGAGGAGGGTGGAGGGATGGGCATGAGGGACAGGAGGAGGGCGGTGGCAGTTATGGCGTGGGAACACTGGAAAAGGCGTATGTTGTTGGAGAGGCGGGTTAGGGACAGGAGAAGGTGGTGGTAGGATGGCGTTTGAGGGACAGGAGGAGGCGGTAAGGGCTGGTGGCAAGTGAGGGACAGTAGTTATGGCGGTGTCGGGGGGAGGCGTGGTGAGGGACAGGGAGGAGGCGGGTGGCGAGGGGAGTGAGGGACAGGAAGGAGGCAGTGGTGCTAGCGGGGTGGCGTGTGGAGGACAGGAGGGGAGGCGGTGGCGGGGGGTGCCGTTCGAGGGGACAGGAGAGGTAAGTGGTGGTGGTAATATGTGGAGGTACTGGAAAAGAGCGGCGGTGTGTCGTGAGGACAGGTGTGCAGGTGGTTATGGCGTGAGGTACTGGTGGCGGGGAGGCAAAGTGGAGGGACTAGGGAGACGTGAGAGATTGCAGTAGGTGGTTTGAGGCACAGAGGAGGCGGTGTCATGGTGTTGGCGTGTGTAGGGACAGGATATGCAAGGTGGGAGGCGACAGAGGCACAGTGGGAGGCGGTGTCAGGTGTACAGGATAGTTACATGAGGAGGCTGGGGTGTCAAAAGGAGGGACACAGGAGGATATGGGTGGCGCAGGACACTTTTTATAATGGAAAAGGTTGTGGTGGGAGGCGTGGAGGGACAGGATACATGGTGGCGGTTGTGCTTTGAAAGGAGGCACTGGAAAGTGGCGGTTATGGGGTGGCAAGTGCATAAGGCACTGGAAAAGTTAAGCGGTAAGTGGGGAGGTGTGCGAGGGAAGGCGTGGCGCTGGAGGTGGCAAAAGGAGAAAGGACAAGAGGTAGGCGGGGAGATGGCGTTGGGGGGAGGCGCAAAGGAGGGACAGGAGGAGGTGGTATAGTAGTGTGAGGGACAGGAGGAGTATGGTGGCGTGAAGTATGATGGGACAGTAGGAGGCGGTGTCGGTGGTGGCGTGGAGGGGACATGAGGAGGCTGTGGCGAGGGAGGCGTGTGAGGGACAGGAGGGAGGCGGGTGGCGGGGTGGCGTGGAGGGACAGCTGAGGAGGCGGGTGGCGGGGTAAGTCGTTCTGAGGACAGGAGGAGGTGGTGGCAGGATGATGGGAGGTGAATGGAGTAACAAAAGGCGGCGGTGTTGGAGGCGTGTGATGGACAGGATAAGGCGGTGGCGGGGGTGTCGTGCGAGGGACAGGAGGCGGTGGCGGTGATGGCGTGTGAGGTACTGGAAAAGGCGGCGGTGTTGGAGGCGTGTGATGGACAGGATAAGTCGGTGGTGGGGGTGGCGTGTTAGCGACTGGAGAAGGCGGTGGCAGAGGGTGTCGTGATGGACAGGAGGAGGCGGTGGCGGGTGATGATGTGTGAGGTACTGGAAAAGGCGGTGGTCGGGGAGGCGTGTGAGGGACATGATATGCGGTGGTGGCAAGGGTCAAGTGAGGGACAGGAGGAGGCGTTGGCGGGGTGGCGTATAAGAGGTGCAGGAAAAAGGCGGCGGTGGGGGCAGAGCGAGCGAGAGGACAGGAGGGAGGCGGTGGCAGGGAGAGGCGATGCGAGGTACTGGAAAGGCGGCGCTGGGGGAGGCGTGTGAGGGACAGGGAGGAGGCGGTGTATGGGGGTGGTGGAGTAATGTGATGGACAGGAGGAGGCGGTGGCGGAGGTGGCGTTCGAGGGACAGGATGAGGCGGTGGCGGGGGTGGCGTGCATATTTCAGGAAAAGGCGGCGGTGGGGAAGGCGTGCGAGGGACAGGAGACGGTGGCGGGGGTGGCGTTGTGAGGGACAGGACGATGCGGTGATGGGGACGGCGTGCGTGTGAGGGGTGGGGTTAAACAGACAGATAGACAGACAAATTAACAACCAGACTGGCAGAGAGGCAGGTAATTGGAGACAGACAGACATTTATATGCAGAGAGAACAGAACGAAATAGATAAAGACAGACACAGATAGATAAATGGATAAATAGATAGATAGACAGACAGACAGACAGACAAACAGACAGACAGACAGACAAATCATAGCCAGACAAGCACGACTGAGTGACTGACAGACGCATAAACTAAAGTGACATCTACACACACACACACACACACACACACACACACACACCACCTGTTTACGGCAAGGAGGAGGTAGTGGTGACGCTGGGATGAGGGATGTTTTTTTGTGATGTTTCCGCTCCTTTCCCTTCTCCTTCCCTCGTGTTTCCCTTCCCGACTCGGAGCAAAAATAAAGAATACGGCTGATGGATGGAACACACGTAATACACATCCATAGAATCTCGCTTTGGTTTGTGTGGGGCTCTTCGCTATATTACTGATAACGCTGGGATGTCAGGAAGCACCACTACTACTACTACTACTACTAGTACTACTACTACTACTACTACTTCCACAATCACTACCACCATCATCACAGTCACCACCACCACCACCTTGTCTTCTTAGCATTCAGTGGTAGGAATTTTTGTTCATGATCGGAAGGTCATTATGTAAGGTTAGGCTTTGTTATGTTAGCTTAGGTAAGGTAAGATTAGGTTTGGTTGTTAGGTTAGGTAAGGTTGGCTGGCGGCTCGCAATGACTCAATTCACGGCTCTCGAAAAATATATAAATTAATTAATAAAAAAAATACATAGAAAAATAATTTAATAATTTATCAAGAAAGATATATATTTTCATGAGGTGAGATGGAAGACAAAGTCACAGTAAGCGATAACATTCTAACATCCCTGCCCTAGTCGTACAGAAATCATACGTGTCTACTACGGGAAAACTGATCAGCGACACGTCTACGTAGTTCTAGGCCGCGCGAAATCATACGTGTCTAATACGGGAAACATCAGCGACACGTCTAGCTCTAGGCCGCGCGTCGGTGGTCTCCCCGAATCAGTTGAGTTAAACCTTTCGGGGAGACTGGACGTATTGCGTTACTCTTACTCTTACTTCCGCTCATCACAGCATTAGTAGAATGTGGTCTTATTTTGCTATTAATAACAAGACATATGAAGCTAATATTACCATGTCAAATTTTTCTCATTTACTATATTGCACTTGCAGCCCAGTACTACTTAATTTAATTAGTTGAGTTACGCTAACTTGCAGTAGCTGCGGCTCTCTAAATCAATGTGTTTAACCAAAGTGGCTCTCTTGCAAAAATTAGTGAATAACACTGGGTTAGGTTGTTAACTTAATGAGGTAAAAAAAAAAAAAGGTAGTTCACCAGGATGTTATAAAGTGTGTGTGTGTGTGTGTGTGTGTGTGTGTGTGTGTGTAGTATCAACATTTATTCCTATTACTGTGGTCAATAAAGTATCTCAATCTATCTATCTATCCCTGTATGTGGGCATATGTCTTACGGCCCTCAATACGTCATCAACAACATTACATAAGAATACATAGGAAGAACAGACACCAGAAGACCTATCGGTCTATGGCGAAGGTATCTGTTTACTACCGCTACTACTTGTAATCTATGTGTGGTAGGATAGGACAGAAAAGATGAAGGCTCCTCCCCACCCACCTCTTCCTCCGGCAACGTGCCGGCAGGAAATAGTTAGAAGAGAACACCATGTACCTTTAAGGAGGAAACGGCCATGGAAATGTTACAGTAAAGAGATAAATAGGAGGAAGTTAATACCCTTAACTTACACTACTGGTAACCTAAGTTGTGGGGGAAAATGACTTCATTACATAAGAACATAAGAACATAGAAATACTGGGAGACTGGAAGAGGACGAGTGGCCTACACAGGGCAGCCCCAGAATCCCCCCTTAACACTCACGATGGGTGAGATGTAGTTTCAGGGGCACAGGTGGAGGCTTGATCCTCGCTTAACCGGCGGTACTAGGCACGCACCAGCAACCTGTCACCTTACTGCACCCACACCTCACTCCACCTGTCATGCGGACATTAACTGTTGCTTTATTTTATTGTTAACTTACGCTACTTGCAATCTAGGTTGTGGGGGAGAATTATATGAATATAGGTTGAGGTCTTGCTGCAATCTGTCTGAAAATATGCGAAAAAGGGTCAGTATAATATTATGTCCCTGAAGTACTTATCCAAAGAAGACTTATAGCTATTGGTACACTGTGCGCTAACTACTGACGGTGGGAGTCTATTCCAGTGATCGACGACTCTGTTATTTAAAAAAAATTCTGCGCACCAATGTGTTACATCGATTTCCCTTTAAATTCATACCGTTGCTGCGTGTTCTTGTGATGGTTTCTCTCTGGAATAGACTATCTGGCTTAATGTTGTCGAACCCATTAAGGATTTTCAGCACTTCAATTAAGTCCCCTCTTATCCCTCGCTTTTTTTTTAGGAAAAACATATCTAAACGCTTTAAACGCTCGTCATATGGCAAGTTTCGGAGCGCTGAAATTTGTTTGGTTGCTCGTCGCTGTATCTTTTCTAGCAAAACTTGACCTTTGATATAGTTCGGTGACCAGAACTGAACGGCGTATTCTAGGTGTGGTATTACAAATGCTAAATATAATCTCTTCATAAGTTCGGGTGATTTATAATCAAAGTTTCTTGAGATTAATCCCAACATCATATTGGCTTTTACTGCTGCAGAACATTGATCGTTTATTTTAAGATGCATTAATAACACCAAGATCTCCTTCTTTTTTAACCTCGCTGAGCTCATGTCCTTGAATCTGATATCTAAAGTTCGGATTTTTTTCACCTATGTGCATTACTTCACATTTAGCTACGTTAAAACTCATATGCCATTTTTCGCTCCTGTCGGCAAGTCATATTAAGTATATTTGAATGTTCTCGCAACTTTGACTGTTCATTACCATACCTCCTAATTTTGTGTCGTTTATTTGGCTACTTTGATAGGATATCAGTTTCTAGTCGTTCACGTAAATTATGAATGGTGTTGCCCCAGGACCGAACCTTGGGGCACGCCACTGGTGATGGGTTGCCAATCTGATGCTTCACCATTAAGAACACATTGTTCTCCTATCGGTGAGCCAGTCATGAATCCACGCAAATAGATGGTCGTTAATACCGTGGGAACGCAGTTTTGAGATAAGCCTAACGTGAGAACTTATCAAATGCTTTCTGAAAATCTAGGTAAATTACGTCATATGGGCTTGGGCATCCCAACAGGTATAAACATCGTTGAAAAGGTTAAAAGAATCAAGGCAAGACCGATTACTATGAAATCCATGCTGACTATCAGTTATTAATTCATTTGTTTCAAGGAAAGTGATCATTTTATCCTGATTATTTTTTCGAATAGTTTCACTAGGACAGACCTTATTAAGGCTGATAGGACGATCATTATTTTCTCCAATTTTATAGATCGGGGTAATGTTGGCCTATTTTTCCACTCGAGAGGCACACTGGCCTGTGCTAATGACTTGTTGAATATTAATGTTATGGGTAATTCTAGCTGTTGACTACATTATCTTTATTACGGGGAGGCGGTGGCTGAGTCGTCAAAGTAACGGCCTCGTGTTCAGGAGGACGCGAGTTCAATCCCCGCCCGGTGCCACCAAGCTGGGATTTTTCAGCCGCCGCCGAGTGGTTTAAAACGCCCACATGCTGTCCAGAAGACCACCTATCAACCCGGACTTCAGATTCTAGGATCAAAGATGAGCTCTGGGAGGCAGCATGAGCCAATGCAAGATGGCGCTACTATAAACACTCGCCTGCGCCAGAACAGGCTGAGCCGACCATCAGGACGTAAAAACCTACGAAAGAAGCTCGACTACCATCAGAATCCATTGAAGAAGTTTTATGCAATGTATGAAAAAAAAAACACGAGGAGATAAATTATCGGGGCCCGGAGATTTATTTGGATCTATTCTCTGTAGGGACGCACGCACTTCGCTGATATCAATGTCGGTCAATGCAAGCTTATGTACTTCAGGGCCTTGAAAAATTATCTTCGGTGCTGGAATCGATGTCATGTTCTCTTTTGTAAATACGCTACTAGAGGTTGAATTTAGGACCGACGCCATGCCTTTATCATCACTAATCGTTTTGCCACTTAATAGTAGTGGGCCGATGTTATTTTTAACAGTTTTTTTTTTGTTTATTATGTAACTAAAAAATAACCTGGGATTTTTCTTGGCATCGAGTGATATTTTCATCTCATACTCGCGTTTCTGTTTTCTGATTTTTCTTTCGCACTCTCTCTTGCCATTGATGTAATTTGTGTGGTCCTGTGAATCATGTGTCAGTTTACATTTCTTATACAATTTTCTTTTTTCGACGATAATTTTTTGTAGGTAATTATTTATCTACAACGTTTTTTTTATTATCAGTCCTTCGTGGCTTGAGTGGGATGAATTTATTTACGCTCTCTGTGATTTGTACAGTAAAACGATTATACATTTCTTGAACGCTGACGTTGTTGAGCTAATGATTCTAATTTACTGAAGCCAGTTCTCTTTTTAGGTCCGTAAAATTTGCTTAACTATAATTAGGTATTAAGAGTGAGTTTGCTCGTGCTTGTGTTTCAATATTCAAAGCACATCTTATTATGATGTGGTTGCTGCTTGCTAATTGCTCGCTTACCTCACAGGCAGTTATGAGATGACTATCGGTCGCGAAGATTAAATCAAGAATATTATATCCGCGTGTCGGCATGGTAACAGTTTGATTAAGAAATTAATTTTTTGCAAAGTCAATTAATCTCTCGCCTTCTCTGTCGCCAGAAAGTGCATTCCAGTTAACGGAGGGGTTATTGAAGTCACCGCATATTATTGCATTTTTATTTCTGATGACTATATTTATCTCTGCGTAGAGATTTCCATCAATATCTTCATTTGATTTAGGAGGTCGGTAAACTACGCCCAGAACATACGTTTCATTATTGATCGTTACTTGTACGTACAATGAATCTTAAGCCTCTGTTTCGGCTAGGTTTATCTGAATGATTTCTAAATTATTTTTCGCATATATTATTACACCTCCTCCTTTTTTGTGTAAACGACACTTAGCAAACGCATTGTGACCATTAACAGCTACTTCACCTGAGTGATTTTTATCGCGCATATTCAGCCATGTTTCCGTGATCAAAATTAAGTCGGGTTATTTAGTGATTGCATGTATTATCAAGTGGCTACGCTTCTGAATGATGCTGCGGGCATTTACATAAAAGATGTTTAATTTATTCGTCGAGTGTGCGCCATCTATATCAACTGTCGTTTCACTGGAATAGCGCTTCAGGCCTGACTGTCCTCAATTTCCCCTACCTCACCAACCACCTGCGTGGCTGTTGACCTCACTGCTACCTCAGTACCTCTCACCTGTGGGTCTGGTGACCTGACATCCTGCTCAGTACTGTACACCTGCGGCCTGACCTCAAAATCAGGGTTTGGTTTTCTCCCGGCTAAGCTGAAAGCTACCTCACCTCGTTGCTGCACCTGTCTTAGCTCTTTCGATATTTCCTCATCTAAAACTCTGCGTAGCCTCGCCTTGCCCACATAATTTAGATGAAGGCCATCGTTACCAAACAGGCTCCTATTTGTATCATTGGCGCTGGTTGATGGACAGCTGTGATTTTATTGTCGTCGTCAGGTCTTCAGTTGGTCGTTTGAAGGGTGACTTTGGTCGTGGAGGGTCCTGGAGGGCGTGGCGCAGGGAGGGTCGTCAGTGAGGAGTGGAGACCATTATGGCAACGACTTGCAAATGTTTGGGCATCAATACCCGTGCAGTGTTGGGATGGTGGTCAATGGAGGAGGAGGAGGAGGAGGAGGAGGAAGAGGAAGAGGAAGAAACATGGAAACATGGACTAGCAGGCAGCAGAAAGCCTGTTGGCTCATAACTAGGCTGCCTGCGTTCAGTGATTTAATCGATCAGTCTGCCATAGGAGTGGCTTGCAGGGAAGGATTAAAGAACTTGTGTACCTACTCTTGGGAACGTACAGTTCACTCCCGTTGCAGTAAAGTGGCGATCAATGCGTTTCTTGAAGGAATTGATGGTCTCTGCGCTAACCACTTCTGCAGGAAGGCTGTTCCAGTGGCGAACAACTCTATTCGAGAAATAACTCCTGCCGATGTCGTTATTGCATCGCTTTGCTTGAATTGTTTTTTCGTTGTTTCTTGTTTTCAGGTTAGTTTGTAGCGTGAAGAGTTTGGAGTGATCAACGTTGCTGAGCTTGTTCAGGTACTTAAAGACTTGTATCATGTCTCCCCGCAGTCGTCTCTTTTCCAACGTGAAGAGGTTGAGTCGCTCGAGTCGTTCTTCATAGGGTTTCGTCCTCAGTGATGGTATCATCTTCGTGGCGCGGCGCTGTACTCTCTCAACTAATTCAATGTCTTTCCTGTAATTAGGAGACCAGAATTGCACGGCGTATTCCAGGTGGGGCCTTACCAGCGAATTATACAAGGATAACATAACTCCCGGCGTCTTGTATTCGAAGTTCCTCGATATGAACCCAAGCATTGTATTGGCTTTCTTACTGGCGGACTTGCAGGGTTTTGTTTGTTTCAAGTCACTGCTGATGGTGACCCCGAGGTCTCTTTCCTCTTGCACAACATGTAGTGGTTCGCCACCCATGTGGTATATGTGGTTGCTGTTTCAGGATCCGATATGCATTACTTTACATTTGGTAGTGTTGAAGGACATCTGCCATTTTTCTGACCAACGAGTGATCTGGTCCAGGTCTCTCTGGATAATTTCGCAGTCTGCCGTCGTGAGGGCCTTCCCACCCACCTTTGTGTCGTCGGCAAATTTTGAAAGATTGGATTTTAATCCTAGTTCTAGGTCGTTGATATATATGATGAAAAGTATGGGTCCCAGCACTGACCCCTGTGGCACTCCACTTGTGACCGGGAGCCACTCGGAGGCCTGTCCGTTGAGTACAACTCGTTGTTTTCTTTCAGTGAGCCAGTCTTTGATCCACGCTGTCAGATCGTCGCCTAATGCCGCCGACTTAAGTTTCTTGAGGAGTCATTCATGTGGCACTTTGTCAAAGGCTTTCTGAAAGTCAAGATATATAACATCACTGGGGATATGGTTATCCCAGTTTTCATAGATACCTTGGAAGAAGTCCAATAAATTGGTTAAGCATGAGCGCTTGTTCCTGAAACCGTGCTGAACATCGGAAATGATGTTGTCGTCTTCAAGGAACCTAACGAGTTTGTCTCTGATGATCTTCTCGAGGATTTTTCCCGCCACTGAGGTCAAGCTGATTGGTCTGTAGTTTAGGGCCACACTTTTGTCTCCCTTTTTGTAGATCGGTGCTACGTTCGCTTTTTTTCCAGTCTTTTGGGACTTTGTTTTGTTGTAGTGAGAGATTGTAGATGGCGGTGAGTGGCTTGAGGATTTGCTGCTTGAGTTCCTTGAGCAGCCTGGGTGACAATTCGTCGGGTCCGGTAGACTTGTTTGTCTCTAGTTTGTCTAGGTACTTTTTCACATCCCGTTCGTCGATTGTGCCAATTTCTAGGGGAGTGATTCCCATCGGTGGGGAAGGGCTCTCGGGTACGGACTGGGTATTCTCGACCGTGAACACAGACGCGAAGTTCCTGTTTAGGATTTCGACCATTTGTCTACTGTCCTGTGTTAGTACGTCACTTTCATCTTTTAGGGGACCGATATTGCTTTTTGTCTTCTTTTTGGTTCTTATATACGTGAAGAACTTTTTCGGGTTGGACTTGGCTTCGCGTGCAATTTGCTTTTCATAGTCGCGTTTACGCTGGCGAATGAGTGTTCTGCAAGCTCTGAGGCTTTGATGGTACTGTTCGCGTGCCTCGTCAGTGCTGTTTTCCTTTAGCAAGTTGTATTTTCTCTTCTTCATATTAATCGCCCTTCGAACTTGGGTAGTCATCCATGGTGTGCTTGTGGCATTAGTTGTTCTCCTTGTCTTCATGGGAACAGTCGTTCTCTCTACTTCCAGGAGTTTGTTCTTTAAACCGTTCCACGCGCCGTCCACCGGAGTGAGGTTCATGGGTTCCCAAGATGTCTGGGTTAGCAGCTCACGAGCGAAGTTAAAATTGGCTTTTTTGTAGTCTGGAATCATGGACGTGTTTTCGGTGAGTTCATGGTCTGTTCTGATCTTTAGGCGAATTAGGTGATGGTCGCAACCATCCAGTTTTTCGCCGACTTGACATTCACGTGTGAGATCTGAATCACTCACGAGTACTAGGTCTAATAAGTTATTTCCCCTTGTTGGTTGGGTAACAATCTGAGTAAGAAAAGTGTCCTCTAACACTTCGAGCAATCTGTTACCCTCCCGATCTCCAGTCATCGTGGTCCAGTCAATGTTGGAACAGTTAAAGTCCCCGATAATGACTGACTGTTTGTTTTGTGTTACGGTGTGAATTTCCTCGTACAGCGCTTCGTCGTCCGCTGCTTGTTGCTTTGGAGGTCTGTAAACGGTTCCAATCGTTATTTTGTTGTGCTTGCTAGTCTCTAGTTCAACATATACAGTGTCATATTTCTCTGAGTCTTCTTTGGTTATTTCCACGGCAGAGTATTTGTTCTTGACGTAACAGATAACACCTCCTTTCTTGTGAAGTCTGTTTTTGTAGAAGCTCTCGTATCCCGGAATTGAGAATTCGGTCATTAGGTGGTCAGAGGTGGCCCACGTTTCGGTGATGGCAATCACGTCCGGACTTTCTACGTCAACGTAGGCAAGTAACTCATCCCGTTTGGGAATTAAGCTCCGCGCGTTGGTGTATAGGACATAAATGTCCTTCTTGACTTCAACGCTTCGAGGCACAGTAGTCTGGTGTCTGCGTGTGTTTTCTGTTGGGGGCGTTGGTGTATGATGGGCGGTCTCTACTGGTTGGTTGTTTACGATACTTTGGTGCCCCTCCCGCGCTCGGAGTTTTTTGAGTACAAAAGTACCTCCTCGTTCAGCACCCTAACAAGCCGTGCTGAGCCAATCGCATTGAGGTGAAGACCGTCAGGACGGAAAAGGTCGGGGATATCATAGAAATGATCCCACAGACTTGCGAACGAAACTTCCTCGTCCTGGCAAAGGTGCTTCAATCTGTTGTTGATGTTCGACGCCTTTCTGTGGAAGCCTGTGAAGGCGTTGATTCTCGGAAGAATCCCGGAGACAATGATGTGGCGTGACTTTTCCTTGAAGCGGCGGATTCCTCGTCGGTAGTCAGCTATAATTTCCTCCGTGGGCATTGTTTGAACGTTGTTCGTGCCAGAGTACAAAACAAAGAGTGTGTCCTGTTCCGTGCGGTCTGAGATGAGGTCTGCCGCTTCTTCTATATCTTGTAGTTTTGCACCAGGAATACAGTAGCGTCTTCTGGTCTTGATACTTCGTCCACAGAACTCAGTCAGTTGTTCTCTAACAATGCTGTCACCCACCAGTTTTATGTTAACCTTGGTGTTGACCCTTGATCCGTTGAAGTGTGATCCGTCTTCACAGGAGACGGCTGGGAGGATGGTCTTCCGTCTACGCCTGCAAGCTAGGAAGGAGGAGGAGGAGGAGGATGAGAAGGAGGAGGAGGAAGAAGGAGGTGAAGAGAAGGAGGAAGAAGGAGAAGAAGCAGGAGAAGAAGAAGAAGGAGATGATGATGATGATGATGATGATGATGATGATGAAGAGGAGGAGGAGGAGGAGGAGGAGGAGGAGGAGGAGGAGGAGGAAGGGGAGGAGGAGGAGTTGGAGGAGGAGGAGGAGGAGGAGGAGGAGGAAGAATGAGAGGAAAAAGAAGACGAAGAAGGCGTAGAAGAAGAAGCAGGGGAGGAGGAGGAGGGAGTGGAGGAGGAGGACGAGGGGGACGAGGAGATGGATGAGCGGGCAGCAGAGGTGGAAGCAGAAGAAGAAGAAGAAGAAGAAGAAGAAGAAGAAGAAGAAGAAGAAGAAGAAGAAGAAGAAGAAGAAGAAGAAGAAGAAGAAAGAGAAGAAGAAGCAGAGGAGGAGGAGGAGGAGTGGGAAGAGGAGGAGGAGGAGGAGGAGGAGGAGGAGGAGGAGAGGGAGGGGGAGGTGGACGACGATGAGGGGGGGGGAGGAGGAGGAGAAGGAGGACGGGGGGGACGAGAAGGAGATGGATGGGCACGCAGTGGAAGCGGTAACACAAGAAGAAGAAGAAGAAGAAGAAGAAGAAGAAGAAGAAGACCTAACCTTGCGGGCCATGGCTCTCGTCTGGACCCCTGGGAGAGTGGAGGAGAGGGAGGAGGGAGATGAAGATGGGGTGGAGGCAGTCTGAGTAAGAGAAGATGAAGAGGAAGGCAAAGAAGAAGAAGAGGAAGGCAAAGAAGAAGAAGAGGAAGAGAAAGAGGAAGAAGAAGAAGAAGAAGAAGAAGAAGAAGAAGAGGAAGAAGAGGAAGAAGCAGCGGGGGTGGGAGCGGGTAGAGGGGGACGCTTTAAGGCACTCAGATAAACTCCTCTCTAAATCTGAGATCCTCTTTTCCATGTGACAGTGTCTACATGACTCCGCCCCCTTATCAAAATATTGTGGGGCGAAGCGTCCTTTGCACCCGGGGCATTTGCGTAGTGATGAAGCCATATCTTTTATTATGTTATCTTTTGTCATGTTTTGTTACCTTTTAACTTCAGAGAGAATGAGTGGCAGTAGGTCAGGAGGGAACGACTAACTCCCTCCTGTCTGACTCGGGCAGGTGTTCTCGTCAGACTTCCCTCTAGGGGATTCACGCGGTCGGGTAGGGGAGGAAAAAACAAAGGGTCTCCAGGGAATTTCTCCCTCCGCGCGGCTGGGTATACGCCGCGGCGGGAATTTACGGACCGAAACAATGAAAGAAAATCAGCCTGAAAAAAAGGACCTCCTAGTAAACTTCTTGGAAAATAATATGTAAATTATGTGTAGTAAGGTTAAGAAGGAGCTTAATACAGTTAGGAAGGAGTTGTATGTGCACCACAGTGATGTGAGGAGGTGTAGGGGAGGTGTAGGGTGTGGGCAGAAGGGATGCGCAAGTGTGCAAGGGGGAATGTGTTT